>NC_056743.1:238853600-239016100 GCF_019279795.1 Protopterus annectens
TGTGAATGCTGTTTAGTCGAACGTCAGTACATGAAATGGTAAAATACTGAAAGCACGTTACAGTGATTTTTTTCCTAGGGAAAAAAATCACTGGGCCATTTTTGGGACTTTGCCATTTCCTCTACTGTGGTGCGATCTCGGAGTTCGGATATTTCAGTGAGGGGGGTGTCAGGGGTGAAGCCCCCCCTTTATTTTGTGTTTTGATTTTTTTTTTTTTAACGGATCAGCAATTTTTTGCCCTGGGAAAAAAAATTCCTGATCCGTGTGTTCGACATTTTGAGCTTTTGGGGATTGCGGGTCGATTATATACTGTTTGCAATTCAGTGCGTTTGCTTACATAATATTGACACTCTGTACTATTCAGCTGTAAAACTGTGCCTCTACATATAGCATAATTTCTTCCATTGTGTCGTCCTTCTACAGGCCTAGTCATACAAGCAGAGAAGGATGCAGTCACCTTGGTGGGTGCAAGATGCTGGCTCTGGTGTTTCATCACCAATACCCATCAGGAATGCCTCTCAGGAGATACAGTGGTCCCCTTGCTGAAGGCAATCTAGACAGAGTCACTGGCTCCCACTGTATTTGACTCTTGGGAGGGTGAAGGGTCTTCTGTAGAAGGTGGAGCAGAAGTTTCCCAGCACCAGTTGCAAAGGCTAGTTATTGTTGAGGTGTGCCTGCAATTGGTTTCCCACTTTGATAATGTGGAACCCCTTTTTGGTAACTGGTGGAGTTGTTTAACTATCAAGCCCTATCCATTGGGCCTGTAGGAAAACAACTGACCTGTAACATTAACCACTCAGGTTAGTAAAGCTTGTTTTTTTTTCCTCCTCTAGATTGGTCTGGCATGCAACTATGCCAGGGAATTACCTTCTCCTCTTCCCAGAGTATCCCATGTTTTATGTGCCATTCCTTATTCCTTGCCTAACCTCCATAACACCAATTGTTCAGCTTCTGTATGTGTGCATCCACCCACTGTCCTCCTCAGCTTTTGTGTGCATGCTGTCTCTTCTGTCTGTGTCTATATTACTACTTTCCCTTCTCTCTCTTTCCCATTCACAGTCATCCTATAGCATCTTATCCAGGTCTAAATCATGTTTTCGAACTTTTAAAAGTTTTAACGTTATATGGCCGACACCATATAATCGAACTTTTAAAAGTTTGAACATTTCAACGGAGATCTCCGTACAGTGCGGAATGGGAAGATTTCCCTTTTCTGCACTGTAGTGCGATCTCGGAGTTGGTATATTTAAAGAGCAGGTGGTGTGGAGGGTGCAGGGGGGCTTGTCCCTTTATAATGTGTTCTCGACATGGATGGCAAGAGTTATCTTTTGAGATTCATTCTCAAGGCAAATTTCTTGGTAACCATGTCTTGTACACATTATAAACTATGATGACAGATCCAGTAATAATCCTCTGTCTTAATAACTTCAGTTTGCAGAAGTTGTTCATACTGTCTGTTCACGCTACTGTTGTACTCCTGAAGAGCAAATGGCTAAGCCAAACTGCATTACATCCGACATAACAAAATCAATCTGCATGTCACAAACCTAGAGTTATGAGACTAGCTCCTATACAACCCAGGAGTCTAAATAAACTCTTTTTTTGCTAAATATATTCTGAGATCTATACTTTTAAATAGCATAATGGCTTGTTATTAATGCAGATTGTTTCATATGCCATTTCTACTTCTGAGAAATATGAGTTTATTTTAAGGTTAACAAATAATGTACAGGTGAGTGCTGCATTAACATTTTGCATGAGATGTGTCATCTCTTAGCTTTTGCTATGAGTGTATGTTGTTCCTCAGACTGTTGCACAGATATGGTAAATATTTCTAATACTTTGCAGGTAAACATCTGCTCAGGTATAAAGGTTTGTTTCCTTGTTGTACGTCTCCATTACATCAGTTTGTTCTTAAGTGCCCTACCCATAGTATGTGTTTGAACAGTAGTTTTAAACACATATTCGCTAAATTAAGAACCAAATTTTGTTTTATGCAGAAATGAAGCCCACATACTCTTCACTTTAGAAAGACCGTGTAAAGGTATAGACTAAAACATTAATCTTCATTGGACAAATGTATTTAAATAATTACTTGACAAAACATTTAATGTTTTATGATATCTGGATGAAAAAAGTGTATCACTGAGATGCAGTATGCAGTATATATTTTACTATAGGACGGCAACATAGTATTTTTAGGCTAATAGCAAAAAGTAAGTATTGTGATAATATAAAGTAGGCAGTTTTTTGGGTACTACTGAAACCTGCAGCTGAGTTGAGTCAGATCATTTAGTAATATAGTTTTTCATGAACCTTTAAGAATATCATACCTTCAGCAGCATTACTTGATTGCTTTCAAACAATTTCTAAATGCAACTGGAATGTTTGAATTGTGGAACTATCAAAGATGAAAACAGCAGAAAGCAATTGTCATGGTTAACAGGTGCAGCCGTACTTAGGAGATACAATGAATACATGCAAACAGTGCCAACAAAGTACAATACCTTTAGCATGTCCTCTTTTCGTCTGTGAAGAATCATTCATGCGCTGTATGAAAATATATTAGAATTGTTCTTGAATTGTTTCTTATGTTAAAGGACAAATACTATTCTTATGCAAAAAAAAAAAAAAAAAAACAGAATGCAGTATGCTGCATTGACCAATTAATGCTATTCCTCTGTTTGCATACATTCTGTTACTACAGTGTCTAGGCAACGTAACATAGCTGCAACTGTTCTCTAGAATCAAAAAATACTTTGTGTACTCATTTATGTGGTTTTGCCAGAGTTAAACTCAAAGCATTACATGCTGAATGAGAGACTTAAAAACAATTTCCTCTACACTAGATTATTTGATTGTTTAGAGACAAAGACAACACTCTTACCACGCCAGGTTATTGTGACCTCATCCATACTTCAAATCCACAGTATTTCATAATTTTCTGAAAGATTTTTCTTAGTTGTAAATAAATATCATGGCGCACAATGTGAGTGCAGCTAAAGGTACCCAGTGCTGGATTCTTATTTACTTTACACACACACTCACACCCTTCCCTTTCCACCTTCCCTTAGAAAATGCAGCGGCACAAAATGAGTCTACATGCCTGTACAAGATAATGTTTCACGAAACTGTTTGACATCACTGCCTTATGCAAAACGAAAAAAAAAATCCAGAAGAAGCGAGAGAGAGAAAAATGAATGAATCAGCTGCATTGAATGCCACACCAATGAATTATTATCATTGTTCACAAAAGACATCTGACCTAGTAAATCTATTGTTGCCAATAATTGTAGCACACTTTTCCAGGCAGTGAACAATGCTTTGTCAAGTAATATGGGTCCTCCTCAGAAAGTATGCACTCTGCCAGGTTTAATGATGTTCTGAATTATTTTTCTCTCTGCTTACTCATTTTGTTTTCTGCTTGTAAGCTGAATGAGAGATGCATACATAATGCTGCAGCTGTTTGTCTCATAAAACTGTTTTTTTTTTCAGTTGTCTGTACTTAAATCACAGTCTCATGCAGAACTGCATTTAAAAAGAATAGCAACAGAAGGAATAAAAAACAACAAAGCAGCTCTCCCTAAGTTTAATAGGAAAGAGCTATAATGAAACATTTTAAGACATTTTTATTTATTGAGGGCATATCATTCCACAATTATTATTATATTGCTTTTGACTGTATGGTTGTAAGATTCTAGTCCAAGTCAGATAGGAACTTACATATGTCAACACTCAAGTTAGAAATCTATTCACCCTCCCCAATACCTTTTTTCCTACTTCTGAACACATGGTCTGGGTGTTGCATTAACAGTGACAATCATCTAGAGCCAATGTTCACACCACCAGGTGGCTATACCTACCACCGCTTTTCTGTAGAACTCATACACATGTACACTTGCACCCATGGCCAAATTATGGTGTCTAATCTATCTTTTGTATGTCTTTAGAATGCAGGAGGAAACTGGTACACCAAAAGAAAACTCACGCAAACACAGGGAGGGTATAAGTTCATAGATTAGGAATACTCTAATTATCCCCTGTGAGAATCAAATCCTGCACCTTGTGTTTGTAAAGTAAATACCTTAACAATTATGCCAAACCCCCACCCTTGCAAATTCCACACAGAAGGCACCCCAGCTGAAAATCGAACCATTGAAATACATATTCCTTAATGCTACAAAATAAGATATGTCAAGTCTTTTAACATTGGGAAGTTTGTTCTTAATCACTAAAATTACAAGGAATTCACAATCTCACTTTCACTTAATTTTGAATGCAGTTTTATTTATTGAGAGTATATTTTCTTCTTCTTCAGATTAATTGCTTTGAAACTTGAACTCCGATCTCACAAAATTGCTGTGACATCTTTATTTAGAGTCAACATGAAGGTTTTGACTTTTTTCCAGAGTAAAATATTTATACTTAAACTCACTTTGTCCTGTTGCATGTTTTTTAGCCCCTAGAATAGTCATTTGGAATTAAATATAAAAAATGGATGAACGCAATTATTCCTTCCAAGTTTTACAGACCGGATCATGTAAAGTTAACTATCCTTTACAAAAGGGTATGCAAAAATTGTATCAAGGTCACTCTGTCCACAGTATTTCAAAACATTTGTGAACTGGAAGCACAGGGAACTACAAACTGCACAATAGCATTTATGTTTCACTCTTCCCCCATCCTTTATCACTCAGTAAGTAATAAATCAAGAGAATGTTTCATATAATTATTATTCCTTACTGTAATGAGGAACTTCTTTCATATATTTCATTTGCATGTCAGTCGTGAAATTATAAAGTGACCTAAATGGGATATAAATATACGTAAGATGTAAATCTCATGAGAGTGTCTACGGAGAGACAATCTGAGGTAAGGATATGCATCATATTTGCTGATTCATCTGCAGATGTGACATGAGGAAATGTCAGTGTGAAAAGAAGACAATGTTTTCTCAGGGGATCATTTGACAGAACCATTTCCTTCACAGAAAGCATGTGTCTGGATACTACAACACTCTTTGATGCCTGCTAATATGATCTATGGGGGGCGCTGTCAGGGCAAGAATGTTCCAGGGTTACCTCTAGGTGTAACACTTCTAAGGAAGCTGTATAGTATATCTGTACTTTGCAGGCATAATGGATTACAGGAAGTTATCCAATTCAGAGCAAACACATAGTCATATGTTAGAAACTGCTGTACTTATACCATCCACCGGAGAAAAATAATGTGATGGCAGATCCCCACATCCACCCTCCCAAGTATAGGGTGGAAGGCATTAGCTGCTACATCCTGTACATCCATGATGGTGATACAGTGCTTAAAATATTAATCAAAACCAAAATGATTAGCAGTTTATTCAGAATCAAAAGTCATATGCCAGATGGCTGTCTGCCAGAGCCACTTTCTGTTAGCTGGAAAGACATCTTATAATGTCATCCTGTCTCCCTAGCACTCTCTATCCTGATGTTCATGTTGTCATTGTGTCACCACAGCCCACTCTGCCCTGGTATTGATGTTGTCATCCTGTCACCCCAGCCCTCTCTGCCATGGTGTTCAAGTTGTCATTGTGTCCTCCCAGCCTTTCTGCCCTGGTGTTCACGTTGTCATCTGATCTCACCAGCCCTCTTTGCCCTTGAGTTCATGTTGTCATGGTGTCTCCCCAGCCCTTTCTGCCCTGCTGTTCATCTTGTCATTATGTCTCCCCAGCCCTCTCTGCCCTGGTGTTCATGTTGTCATCCTCTCACCCCAGCCCTCTCTGCCCTGGTGTTCACGTTGTCATCCTATCTCACCAGCCCTCTGTGCCCTGGTGTTCACGTTGTCATTGTGCCTCCCCCATCCTCTCTGTACCCTGGTGTTCACGTTGTCATTGTGTCTCCCCAGCTCTCTCTGCCCTGGTGTTCATGTTGTCATTCTGTCTCCCCCAGCCCTCTCTGACCTGGTGTTCATTTTGTCATCCTGTCTCCCCAGGTCTCTCTGCTCTGGGGCTTATGTTGTCATTGTGTCTCCCCAGCCTTCTCTGCCCTGGGGCTCATGTTGTCATTGTGTCCCCCAGACCTCTCTGCAATGGTGTTCATGTTGTCATTGTCTCCCCAGCCCTCACTGCCTTGTTGTTCATATCACTGTGTCTCTCCAGCCCACTTTGCCCTGGTATTCATGTTGTCATTGTGTCTCCTCAGCCCTCTCTGCCCTGGTGGTCATGTTGTCATCCTGTCTCCCCAAGCCTCTCTGCTGTGGGGCTTATGTTGTCATTGTATCTCCCCAGCCCTCTCTTCCCTGTTGTTCATGTTGTCATTGTGTCTCCTTAGCCCTCTCTGTCCTGGTGTTCATGTTGTCATTGTGTCTCTCCAAACCCCTCTGCCCTGGTCTTCATGTTGTCATCATGTCTCCCCAGCCCTCTCTGCCGTGGTGCTCATGTTGTCATCTTGTCTCCTCGGCCCTCTCTGCCCTGTTGTTCACGCTGTCATCCTGTCTACCAGCCCTCTCTGGCCTGTTGTTCATGTTGTCATCCTGTCTCCCCAGCCCTCTCTTCCCGGTGGTCATGTTGTCATCCTGTCTCCCCAGCTCTCACTGCCCTGATGTTCATGTCACTGTGTCTCCCCAGCCCACTTTGCCCTGGTGTTCATGTTGTGATTGTGTCTCCCCAGACCTCTTTGCCGTGGTGCTCATGTTATCATCCTGTCTCCTCAGCCGTCTCTGCCCTGGTGGTCATGTTGTGATTGTGTCTCCCCAGCCCTCTCTGCCCTGTTGTTCATGTTGTCATTGTGTCTCCTTAGCCCTCTCTGTCCTGGTGTTCATGTTGTCATTGTGTCTCTCCAACCCCCTCTGCCCTGGTGTTCATGTTGTCATCCTGTCTATCCAGCCCTCTCTGCCATGGTGCTCATGTTGTCAACCTGTCTCCTTAGCCCTCTCTGCCCTGTTGTTCACATTGTCATCCTGTCTACCCAGCCCTCTCTGGCCTGTTGTTCATGTTGTCATCCTGTCTCTGCAGCCCTCTCTGCCCTGGTGTTGATGTTGTCATCTTGTCTCCCCAGCCCTCTCTTGCCCAGTATTCATGTTGTCATTGTGTCTCTACAGCCTTCTCTACCCTGGTGTTGATGTTGCAATCCTGTTTCCCCAGCACACTTTGCCCTGGTGGTCATGTTGTCATTGTGCCTCACAAGCCCTCCCTGCCCTGTTGTTCATGTTGTCATTGCATCTCCCCAACCCCTTCTGCCCTGGTGTTCATGTTGTCATTGTCTCTCTCCATCCCTCTCTACCTCGGTGTTCAGGTTGTCATTGCGTCTCCCCAGCCCTCTCTGCCCTGGTGTTCATGTTGTCATAGTTGTTTTTGCATTATTTGCTCAGTGATGCAGTCATGCACTTATTCATTTGATTAGTGATTAACACTGTTTGGCAGATGGGTGAACACTTCCCATGTCTTGTTAACTGGGGGACTGCTACCATTTTCCCACTGTCAGAGGTAACCAAGAGTCTTCTAAGACTGTCAATATAATTCCTGAGTAGGGTGTGGTATACCCCTTTCACTAACTTACTTTACAATACTGGACCTTCAAACTGTTTTAGGGGAAGGGATTATTGTACAGTCTGCATGATGGTAAGGCAATCTAGCAGCATACTGGCTCGAAATAAGATACCGTGGGTTTTTTTCTCCTTTTTGTTATCTGGAAGTGAATCCCTGGATGGCAGTGAACTCTGTGCTGTGGTTGAAACTATGGTAGTAACACTGATAAATGTTTTTGAAAAATACAACAATTAGCGTTACTCAAGAAACAAACAGGGACTGTGTCCCTTACGCTGGTGTGTAAGTAATGTAACTGAGGGACATCATTTGTCACTTTCAAATACAAAAATAAATCTCAGGAGCTACAATAGCAGTGTGAGACGCTTAAAGTGAAACCAGATAAAAAGAGAAGAAACAGAAGGTCACAGCATATGCTGGGTATGGAGCGAAGACTTGAAGGGCCTAAACCAGTGTCCTCAGCATCAAGTTTAATAACTTTATGGCTAGAGACTCATTTCTATATATAGTGAGAGGGCTTACAGGATAACATGAACAGGCTTTCCTGCCAATCCATTTTCCTGAGCATTTTACAATTAGATTGAATCATGATGGAAATTCGAAGTTGCTTGTATTGTATAGATCTGGGGTAGTTTGATAGGTCCCTGCTGGTTGATTGTGTATCGTTTTTAAAATTATACAAGAATTTACATTATAACTTTACCGGAGAAAAATGGTGACAAATAATTCCATACTCATGCATTGTTATTATCATACACCTGCTTTTCTTATTTTTACACAGTGTTAGGGTGTCACATCAAATTTAGTCAAAGTGGCCAAATCACCTAAAGCCTATGTTTACACAGCCTTGACACACATTAAAAAAAAGAACAAAAAAGCAATACTGCCTGTCCAATACAAAAAAAATGTGCACCACGTAGAAAGCTCACAGATATGGAACTTTTCTTCAAAATGTATTTCGGCTTGGCATTTTAGTGGTCAAAGCAGTGAGTTGACTAAAATTTTATACTCAGCCATTTCAGTGGCTAATTTATCAGAAAGAAGGATAGACCCTTTACTATTACTCCTGTGTGCAATTGTATCAGGCCACTGTTTACTTCATTCAAGGTTCCACAAGAGACTGTCAGGAGGGACCTCTTTAAAATTTCAGTTTCGAAGCAGAACTTATTCAAGGCGTTGAACTCTCTAGATAGAGAATATAATTGGTAGGAGTCTGGAGTCTAGATGATTACATTAGAAGTGAACAATTAGTGGATTTGTTGTTATAAACTGCAAAAAAGTGACAATAGAAAAAATCATGGTATAGACATTTCCTGCAGGACAAACAAGGTTAAGTCTGGGTAACATTTTGCATGCCTTAAAGTAATATTCTGCAAAGTTACACCCCCAAGACAGTATAGTATGTTTGCTTTAATGAGGGAATATTGGTGCATAATTTGTATATTTATATTTTTATAAATATGTGTGTGTGCATGATATATATATATATATATATATATATATATATATATATATATATATATATATATATATATATATAGATATATCTATATAGATATATATATGTTATATATAGTTCTTCATTTTTGAAAAAGATATATTTGTATACATTTTTTCCTCTAAATCCTTTATTAACAAATTGTGCATTAACAGCCAACCATAAATAAAAAAAAGCAAAAAGTGAATTGAATAAGTTGACCACCTAATCATTATAGACAGAAACAGTCAAATACATTTGGGCTAATAAAGTCTATAGGCCCAAAAAGTTATGATGGGTAAATATCAAATTATATAAATCCTAAAATAAATGTACTTTCATGCGATTCTTGTTCCTGTAACTAAAAGAGCAAAATACACCATTAACCATTCCAAGCTGATTATATTTATAAATAATCTTAGATGCCAGTCACAGTGTTATATACTCTTTATTCAAAGGACAGCTCATGAGTTCATTATGCTGTGGCAATTTTCTAAATGACTGGAAAATCATTTAGTATACATTACAAAGAATGTCTCTGTACCATACATCTGCTTAAGCAGGAATGGAATTTCCCTGTAGCCTGTTATCACTACTCTTAGTGTCAGGAATACGGGAATAGCTGTGGTACATTTGTTATGTATGTATTAATGAAGAGAAAGGGTCTTACAGTGACTGACTATAATGCAAATCAACTTGGCCAATGCTCCCTTCATACAGAAGGACAAGATGCCTTTCATTGCAGGTCGGAGGTGGTTATGGATTCTGTCCCCTTTAAAGAGTTGAGTACACAGTAATGGTTGATTTCTTTTTCAACCTAAGCCAACCTGTTGGTTGTTTGGTTTCTTCTAACATGGTGTGGTATTGGGTATTGGCATGTATATACACACACACACACACACACACACACACACACACACACACACACACACACACACACACACACACACACACACACACACACACACACACACACACACACACTAGGTCTGACGGACCCTGTAATGTGCTTAAATCAGACAGCATTGTTGGCAGGTGGTTTATATAAAGTGCAAATAGTATTTCAAAGCCTAACAGCAATGGGTCAGATATTTCTGTTCTACCAATAGGGCAGTCTGTTCATTCTGCCTTTTTTAATTCCTTTAGTTTGTCTGTTTATACAACTTTAGGAATGTCTAAAATATTATATTTCTGGAAACTTTGAGAAGATACCTACTAAGGGTTATTGAACTATCCTGTCATTCATCAGGGTAAGCAGAGGGGGTGCCAGAGGGGGAGAACTTGACAGTAAGTACAACATCTTAGAACACATGTTGTGTAGAGTCCCCTGTCAGGAGTAGGTTAAGTATTAAAAGGCAAATGTGGTGTGGCTGGATTTCAAACCTGGTCCAAGCAGCTAAATTTAAAGAAGAGGATTTTACTTGCATGGAGACCAGAGGATTTGTAATTGCCAGCATATACTTACTTCAGGATTATTAATGGGGTTAGTGATTACAACCCATAAATGTCTAGACTGAGGCATTTTGGGAGTATAGGTGGATGGAGAGCGTAGGTGGGTGCTGGTAGCATTTCAGTCACCAGAGGAAAAGTACTACTAGGGTGAAAATATGATCTGTATTCAAACAGTGTGACTATTCGGGAGAATATTTTGGGGAAATTCTGAGCATTTGAGAGGATGCTAGATGCTTGTAACAGGAGGTAATTTCATTACAGGGAGATACTGGGAGGTAGGTAGACTGTAAGAACCTATAGAACAACATACAATACTGTCAACTAGTTGGAAGAATGGGTTGCAGACATGAGATTTATGAATATATAGTCTGTCTATAATCACTGGTATAAGTAATACAGGTATTTTGCACATATGGACAGCAGTTCAGAATTCCTTTTGATATTTCTGGAATGTTCTTTTATAGAAGAGCTGAGCTGTTCTGATGTTGCCATGGTAGTGATAGTGTGGGTGGAGGATGATAAGACTTGAAATGGCCATGTAAGCCTGCTTTTTCCTGGTTGTTGGACCACGTTTCCTGATTAAGGAAAAAGGAATGAGAGACATATTTTATGGTTCGGTGAAAGAATTGTATTTGCCATGAAAGAGAACATTCAGCAGGTCTGTAGTGGGAAACACTGAAATACGGCCTCAGAAGGTAGATGATAAATATGTTAGCTTATCAAATGAGAGGCAGTTTTAATAGGATGTATCATATTAGAAATACAAAGCTCTACAAAATCAGGATTTAGGTATGTCAGGGACATTAAAGCTGGCTTCTATAAAAATTATTAAATTCAAGCAAGCAGCAGTGTATAGTGTTAGTTTCACTAAAGCTGTCAGTCATGCAAGTCAGGTGGATTTGTTATTGGGGATTTAAGGACCAGACAGGAAAGCTTCTGGCAGATTAAATGCAAGGCAAAGAGAGTCGGGTTCTCTACTGAAATGTCAGCACCTGAAATGCCAAGTAGCAGCAAGCCAAAAAAAAGCAAGACTGAAATCCCAGGAGAAGATGTAATATTGAACATCACTCTTTCCCTTTAAACATTTTTTTTGCAGGAGCAGCTGGTCAAGCCCTCCCCCCAACACCCCGAAATATGTAAAAAAAAAAAAAAAACAAAAACAACAAAAAAAAAAAATATATATATATATATATATATATATATATATATATATATATATATATATATATATATATATATATATATATATGTATATGTATATATATATATATATATATATATATATATATACATATACATATACATATACATATACATACATACAGACCAACCATGACATTGCCATTCCTCAGAGAAAAGGCAATATTCTGAGGAAACGGCCATGTTGGATTTAAGATATGCAAGTCCATTTTTTCAGCCATTCAGTCTCCATGTTTTGGTACACACTGCAGTGGGCCCCAGCATTTGAAATGCTTATTGAAAATGGGTTACACTTTCCATTATGAGAGTTGATGCAAGGTACACAGGGGACCCAGAGCATAGCAAAAGTATCATTAGTGAATTACTGTCTTCACTTTACAGAAGAGAATGTTAAGTGTAAGTTATACCAGATATGTTGGGTAGCTTTTTAAATGGTTTTCCAATCTTGGCTGACTCTGACTGATTCGCCTGAATACTTCCATCTCTCCGTGGTGATTCTAGTAGCTAAGTGCCAAGCTGTGGCATTGAGACTATCTCACAGTTTGTGATTTTTTTTTTTAGATAACATGTAGAAAGTGGTCTTGTTAGAGTTAATGGCTATAATTCTGCTGTTTCCCAAGCATAGGTTGGAAAAATATGAAATGCAAACTTTTTTTAGCTAATTGCACCGTTAAATTCTGATATGAGGATTCTGATCAAGATCCCAGTGAATGGGATACCACCCACTTTATCTCTTTTTCTCTCCTTTGCTCATGTTGGATTAATGGACTGAAGTCATTCCCTTGAATACTGATGATTTGTATGCCAGTCACTGCAGGAGAATACCCCCCCCCCTCCTTTTCATTTTCTTCATGTTTACACCAAGTAAAGTATCGTTATAGGATTTCCAGGTAGTAATGTCATAACTGGCCAATGTGACAGTGTGGCTCACTCCTATTTTTTCATGTCTGTCAATCAACAAGTGAACAATCAGCGGACTTTTATTTTTTTAAATGGTGAGGATATTTGCCTGAGTGAGGCTGAATTGATGCTCTGTATTTTTAGTAAAACCTCCTTACTTGAATATGTAGACATGCCTTAGGCTACTAGTTTAGTTAAAAACAGAAATGATTGTGCCATCTTAACAGTACACAAAAATAGGAATCCAGATGCAGGGAATGCTGCTCTGAATGTTTTATGTATTATCCTAGAGTCATTCACTTTTTCTTTTGCTTTAATGTAAAACAAAATATAGCTTTTTTCTGAAAATATCCAGAAGTGGACAGATCTGGTGTTAACTACATCATTTACAGACTTTAAGAAACGGGTCTGCCTACAATATATTTAAGAGGCACGATAGTAAGTTTTGTATGTCTGTAGTAGAATTAGGAAAGGATGTAGTCTCAGACAGGAACAGTTTACAGAAAGATATCTGTATATCGTGACCTTTTTGTAACCACCAACTATTTGTCATTTTAAATTATTTACCATTTTTTCTTTATGTTAAATGCTTTTAAATCTGTGTAGCTGTAACTAACAGTTTATGAATATTATTAAATATTAATATTAAACACTATAATTAAAGACAATTGCTACTGTACTCTAAATGCAAGTGACCATCTGATATGTCACTATATGACATATATATATATATATATATATATATATATATATATATATATATATAGCATATGCATGTAATAGTATTTGCTTTGCTTTGATTAATGCATGTGAATTTATTATTGATGTTCAAAAGAGCAGTCAGCACTGGTAAATAAAGATTGGTCAGGAATTTTATGATGATGACAACCACAGGCTGAAGGACCCTAAGACAACAGGAAGATCCACTATTTACAATAATGCTCTTTCTGAGGGGAATTGTTGTTTATAAATATATGGTGACAATGCTGCATTTTAATGACTGAGAAAAAGAACATAGACACACACACACACACACACACACACACACACACATATATGCAGAGAATATAAATTACCACTGCTGAATAGGAAGAAAACATATGTCCTAGTACAGACATTAATAGATGCATTGGGTCTGTAATGAAGCAGTAAGACACAGTAAGTCAAGACTCACAATATATGAAATCAAACTGCTAAAGCTCTCTGTACTTAAACATAAAGCAATGCCACTCGAATAGTCAAACAACACTTACTCCACAATGTAAGGCCTCTGTCCCAAGCTCCTAATCTCTAAATACAATAGCTACAAGGTTACAGAAACTCAGAGAGGTTGACATGGCTATTTATCCCATGATGAGCAATATTTTCTGGTAACTATTTGAAATGTCAGGAACCTGCTAGACTGAGTCTCAGAAAATGGAGACCGGAATGGCCAAAAAAGCTTACTTACACATATCAAGTCTGAGATGCCATTTCTTGGAATATTCCTTTTTCTCTGAGTTTTGGTGATCACAGAGTTGGTGTGTGTGTGTGTGTGTGTGTGTGTGTGTGTGTGTGTGTGTGTGTGTGTGTGTGTGTGTATATATATATATATATATATATATATATATATATATATATATTAGTTCAGGATTGTGGAAGGCTTGCCAATTTTGAACAAAAGAACTCTTCAGGACAAAAGTGTTTTTTTTCTGTATTTTAAATGCTTTTGAACTGTAACTAAGAATTTATGAATATTATTAGAGGCCATGGTGGTGCAGCGGTTAGTGTTGTCGTCTCACAGCAAGAGGTTCTCCCATTCGATTCCCGGCTGGAGCGTCTTCTGTGTGGAGTCTGCATGTCCTCCTTGTGGTTAAGTGATGTTTAAAGACATGCTGGCAGGTGCATGCATGAATGGGTGTGCCTTCTTTGAAGGTTGGGTGTTGGGCTGGCAACTCAGCACCGTAAAAATCCACTGCCAATATTAGCGGAACAGAGTTCCGCTGTGGCGACCCCTAATAGGGAAAAGCTGAAAGACATTACTTTTTTTATTAAATTATGTTAATAATATTATTAAACACTATAATTAAATAAAATTGCTACTGTACTCTAAATGCAAGTGACCATCTGATATGTCATTATTTTTTATAAGTGTGTGATAGTATTTTCTTTGCTTTGATTAAGGCACGTGAACTTATCATTAATGCTCAACAGGGAGTCAGTACTGGGAAATATAGACCTGTCAGGAATGTGATGATGACAAAACCCACAGGATGAAGGACCCCACGACAACAGGAAAGCCAACTATTTACATTAATGCTCTCCCTGAAGGGAATTATTGTGCTTGAATATAGCTACAATGCTGTGTTTTAATGACTGAGAAAAAGAACATAGGTGCGCACACACACACACACACACACACACACACACACACAACATTTATACACACACACACACACACATATATATATATATATATATATATATATATACACAGAATATAAACTAATAATGCTGAATAGGAAGAAAAAAATGTGTCCTAGTACAGACATTAAAATATGGATTGGGTTTGTAATGAAGCAGTAAGACAGACTGACTCAAGACTCACAATACTGGAAATTAAACTGCTAAAGCTCTCTGTACCTAAACATGAAACAATGCCATGCGAACAGTCACACATTTACCCCACAATGTAAGGCCTCTGGCCCAACCCCCTGGTCTCTAAATGCAATAGCTACAGGGTTGCAGAAACTCACACAGGTGGATAAGACTATTTATCCCGCCATGAGCAGTATTTTCTGGTTACCATTTGAAATGTCAGAACCTGCTAGACTGAGTCTCAGAAAATGGAGACTGAATGGTCAAAAAGCACACTTACACATATCAAGTCTGAGATGCCATTTCTTGGAATATTCCCTTTTCACTGAGCAATGGCAATCTCAGAGTTGGTGTATATACATATATATATATATATATATATATATATATATATATATATATATTAGTTTGGGAGTATGGAAGGCTTGCCACCTTTGAAAAAAAGAAGTCTTAAGGAGAAACGCATTGTTTGAGATTCACGCTTCTCCTGTTTTTTGTTTTTTTGCAGTTTGTCGGCACTTAGTATTTCTAGTCCTGGCATTTCAATAGGGAGATGTATTTTTTTGTGTGCTCTCTCACATCAAGCCAAGAGGTTGTTAAAGTATATTCAACCTGTCATGATGTAGAAGCAGCAAAACCAAATCACTTGTGCCAGAATTCATACCAAACCCAAACTTTAACTTGAAAACCAATTAAGCACTTTCGTTCCCTATTTACATCATAGAACTTTTTCAGAACTATAAAAAACACTCAAAACATCATTTAAACAGTTAAAAACTGTCACATGATTTTCAACAACCAGTGAAAATTCTCAAATGATTCACAATTACAGAATTATAAAAATAAAAATAAGCGTTTCATATGAATTCAAATGCAATATAAAAACAAGTAAAACACAAAAAAAATCACTAAGGATGCTTTTTGAATATTTAATCTATTAAATACTTAAACTTTAAAATAGAGTTACTGACACACTATCATTAATTTCTGGGGGGCTCGTGGCTTCTAACCTCAATTGCCACCTGAGCTCATTCCGAAAGAAAATGGTCGCTAACTATTACACCTCTAGGGTCCCCTATCACTTGCTCAATAACCATAAATTCAAAATTTTTGGGCCAATAAACAAAATAGCCAAGTTGACAAATAGTGCATAGGGAACAGAGAAACCAAATGTACATAATATATTCCTTGCACTAACCCATGATTTAGGAAGAACAGTATCTTGTCCAAAAGATAGATACAAGCACACCTCAAACTGAGCCAAAATTCTGTAAAGTAGTCTCTCAGTCAGAAATAAAAAGGAGGCACTGGTACAATAAAAACTGTTGTTTATTGGAACAAAAACTAGTAAGTGCTTTCGCAGTCCCTCCAGATTGCTTCTGCAGACCATGATAATCAATTAACACAGGACTAATGAGGTGTGTTTGTATCTATCTTCTGGACAAGAGACTGTTCTTCCTGAACCATGGGTTAGTGCAAGGAATACATTGTGCGCACAAATTCAAAATTGTGTGTTTCCCACTCCAGTATATGTCTGCATAATGCATTTGTCATTTTTCCTTTTTTAGTATCTGATAAATGTTCATCCATCCTGTCTCTTATTCTTCTGGTGGTCAAACCCACATAAAATGCATCACAATTTTTACAGTTAGCAAGAAAAAACACAGTTTTTGATTCACAATGAAAGTGGCCATTCAACTGAAATGGCTGCCTCCTCACAATAAAATTCTCAGCCCTTTTAACATACGGGCAATGGTTACACTTAAACATACCATAATTATTATTATAGGGTTCCTTACTCTCCAAGTAATCTTTAAAAATGTTACCTATTTATTTACTACAATCAACTTACCACCTATCTTATTTCTAATAAAGCCATCATTGATAAGAAAAACCCAATATTTACTGAGACTCTCCACTATGGCTTTACTGTCTGAAGTATAGGTCATTATATATAACTGACTGCCCTCTAAACTAGTTCATAAATTACGGGCAGCTGTAACTGTTGCAAAATCCATTTCCTCCTCCTTGGAAGATATTACTGGTTGGAAACCACCACTTATTCTTTTCCCAATAACTTCATTCTTAATTTCAGTAAAAGTTAACTATATACCCCCTATTAAGAAATGTATCAGTCACAAATTCACATTCTTTCAAAACCACCTCATCGTCCAACACCATTCTAGCCAAACAGACCAACTGGCCCTTGACAACAGCTTTCTTTTGGTGTACAGGATGCCAGTATTACAATGCAGAAGGTGTTCGAAAAAGTGGCTTTCCTATGAATGTTTGGACAAAACTCCTGCTTGACCATATCTTTGATTAATTCAACATCCAAATACACAATTTTTTCACTACTGATAGTATGGGTGAATTCCAAAAATTCAACTGCATTGTTAATACAGCCAATGAATTCATTCAACTCACCTATTGTATCCACCCATAAAATAAAAATCTTGTCCAGAAATCTAGTATAAAATCCCCTGAAATGTTTGTGTACACTGTCAAAAGGACATAAATATATTAGCAAAGCTGGGAGCACACACTGCCCCCACTGCTACTCCCTTTACCTGCTTAAAGTAATATCCTTAAAAAAATGCCATGAATCTTTACACAAGGCTGGCAAAGCATTCACACTCTCCTTCAATAAATGATCCAAATATTTTGCAATGAAAAATGTTTTTGACCTGGTACCATCTACAATTGGTCTAAAAGGTGGATCGTTCAAGCTTTTATATAATTTAGGAATACCAAAAATTCCCACAATTACAGGATGTACATTAAACATAAATTCAAATTCCTCTTTTGTTAACTATCCCTGAAGTAACAAGTCATTTAACATTGCATCTATTTTTGCTGAAGCAATATTAATTTCATTTTAGATACTTCAACATATGAATCTTCCAACAGTAATGCATTCATCTTGTTGTTAAAATCCACCCTGTTGATGAGCACCAATCCACCCCCCTTATCAGATTTCATCACCCTGATGGATTTATCATTACAAAGATCTTTCAACAAACTAAATTCCTCCTTAGACATATTATAATATTTATTCCTTACCGGATGATTTAAAATAAACCTGATATCCAGCTCACCACATTCTCTCAAAGGATTGAATGGTGTGGTTTATAGGGGGTTGAAACAACTTGATCATTTAACTGTTTCCCTTCAAACTTCACTTTGTACATCATTATTGGGAAACCATAATGCTAAGTTCAGCTTACGTGTAAAAAGTTTCAGGTCTAATAATGTCTCAATAATTCTGACCCTTCTTAAAGGCACAAAAGTCATAACTCTTCCTAACAAGACAGCATGTTGAACACTCTCTGCTTGAAAAATTAAACAACACAAAGTTGTTCTGTTCATTTTTTACCAGCCTTAAGGAACATGTTGCTCCACTTTCACAATTTGCTGTTACTGTCTCTTCCTGTTGTTGGAACTGTAGAAAATCCTCTTGGGTTTCACTCCCTGCTTATAATACATTTCCTGGTCTTCCTGGTGTCTCTCTCAACACTGAGTTATTGATTCCTGTTCAATATCCTCTCATATCTAAAGGGACCATTTGTTCTCGAAGACCATTGGACACTTCTGGTGATGTCACCCTTAAATCACTTCCTATTGGGCGAAACGCTTTGTCATCCATTGGTCGACTCAGATTATCATTCATTCTATTAGAATGCCCCCCATGCAGCAAGGGATAAGCCTGCCCCTTCCTATATATATATATATATATATATATATATATATATATATATATATATAATATGTATATATATATATATATATATATATATATATATATATATATATATATATATATATATATATATATATATATATATATATATATATATATATATATATATATACATATATATATATATATATATATATATATATATACATACACATATATATATATATATATATATATATATATATATATATAATATATATATCAATGTCTCTTTGTAATTTTTTACTTTTCTTTCTCTGGATGGTAATACAAACACTGTCTACTTTATCAAATATGTGGCCATAATTTGTTTTGTATTTCTCAAACAATAAATCACCCTGAATGAACTTATTTAACAAGCCAATATCTCAGGATAACTGATCTGTTTGTTCATTGTTATGCTTTACAATTAATTTCATTATTTCACATCCCATTTTATCAAATCATTCTACTAATTCACAATGGAACACAGACTCAGCCTGAACCTCACTGGGAAATCTCCATACACAGAGTCCTTTATGCACTTTTCCCAGTACTATATTCTTCAATAAATAGCTGTTGTCTAAATGCAACCTTTTAAAAATTAGCAATTTCTTTTCAAAGGCTGACAAATGATTCCACAACGTGCCCTTCAGTTCATTCACGTTATTATTCTCCATCGGCACACTAATATCAAATTGGAATTGGTCAGCCTTCCAAACATTAAATAATATTTTTGAAGACATTGGCTCAGTGTTATTAACCGGGGAAGGCTGTGTAAGTGGTAAACATAAAATGTCCGCTATAGTAGACATGCCCCCTATTTCCGTTTCACAGTGAACGTTATGAGAGGTACTCAACCAATACTGTTGACTCATCTGCTGCAAAAGCAATGTTAATTCACCCATATTATGTAATGCACTTGAATTCATATGAACCATTTATTTTTATAATTCTGTAATTGTGAATCATTTGAGAATTTTCATTAGTTGTTGAAAATCACGTTGACAGTTTTTTAATTGTTTAAAATGAGGTTTTTGAGTGTTTTTTACAGTTCTGAAGAAGTTCCACGATGTAAATAGAGAACAAAAGTGCTTAACTGGTTTTCAAGATAATTAAAGCTTGGGTTTGGTACGAATTCTGGCGCAAGCGATCTGGTTTTGCTGCTTCTACATCGTGACAGGTTGAGTTTTGTTCATTGTTTTCTTCTGTGTGGTTGCAGGTTTGTTGAAGTATGCTTTACCACAAAATAGTACAAGATGGTCTGCTTTCTTAGTGCACTGACTGAGAAGGTAGACAAACATAGTTCTCATCATGCAGGTGCTACAAAGTACAGTGACTATAACAGATGAGAACTTCAAACATCTACAAGTATTAACGACTTTTAACTGCCAGGGTATCACACATGGAATTGTTAAATGCACAGCCTGATGGCTTACAAGAGTGTAAAGCAACTGTATATGAGCAGTAGCAGAAATATATGCTCTATGGGCAAAGTTCAAATATACAGAGAAACGGTAGTAGAGGTCTCAAGGAAGGGCAATGTTGAAGGAACTGATTTACTTACCTTTTTAAAGGAGAGGCTTACAAAAGCACTGGGCTTTGAGTTGTGAGAGTGCCAATACATGCTGAATATGCCCACAGAGCTGTGCAATCCTGTAAAGGCACACAGATTGCATTCTAGCTCGTAAGTCTAAGAGATAAGGATGGGCTCTTGAGAAAAGCCAGAGAAGGAAAGCAGTTAAGCTGTACAGTGATATGTTGTATCACCACCATTACAGTGCAGCTCCTATGTTGAAAGAGCACTGGAGAAATCCGAAGACTATATTAGCAAAATGGACTGCTGACCATCTTAAAATACCTGGCAAATCTCAATTAAAGGGGGGGGTAGGGAAATATAAGTTTGCCCAAATTATATTGCAATACCATGTTTAAAAAATAAGTTCATCATGGAAGCAGCAATAACTATCAACCTTCCCTGCACCAATAACCTTACTTTTTGAAATGTGGTGAAATGAACTAAGACACACTTTATCTAGAACATTTGTAGCAAATTCAGTTGAAAACTTTGCACACGTGACTGTAGTCCCTAAAAGGAAGCAGTAAGAATGCAGATATCAAAGAGACTGGGGAGCTACTACAATGAGTCCAGAATATAACTTTTTTGCTGATATTGTTCCAGTGGAGAACAGATTCAATCACCTGGCTGTGGTGAAGTGGGTGAAGAATGGACTTTGAGCAGTATAAAATCAGTGAGCGGTAAGGGGTTTGTATCTTCACTTAAAAATGTTGGACAAGGGACACAAATTTTTCTTAACCTCAAGAAAGGAGGGAATCAGATAAATAATCTTATGAAAGGGATGACATAAAAGCACAAGAGCCTTGTAAATTTGCTTTGTGATGGGTCAGTGCCTGGATCCGTTGCTTCATTTAGCTCAGAGCTTACTCATGCTGCAGATCACTGTCATGCTATGGGAAGTCAAGCGTGGCATGCATGCATCTATGACTTGTGCATTCAGCGAGTGTGTGTGTGTGTGTGTGTGTGTATATGTATATATTTAGAGGGAGAGAGAGAGTGTGTGTGTGTGGGGGGGGGGTTATTGGAGTATTTAAAGTTATATATTTATCTTATTTATTCTTGTTGCATGTTCAACATTATTACTATTAACACCATGGGTTTAAACTTGTCATTTTGAAAGGCATATGGTTACTATCTAAACCCAACAATGCAATGTCACTGTTCCAAAAAGTCAAAACAACAATAAATATGCCCGCTGCTTACACATTTGAGGGACAACCCTGATACTAATGATCCTGGCAGAGTCCACTAAATGAAGGAGCTGTGCTGTTAGTTAAGTGATCGTCAGATTAGAGAAAGAAGGTCTTTTGTAATGACATGAAGGGTTGGGTGTTAGATACATTTCTGACTCCTTGTGGGCCTAGGGTACTGGGTGCAGTATATAGGACAAATTCTGACTGTCTAGATGTTTTTTGTAAACATTTATGAAGACCATATGGACATCAACCAAGGGTAAGATATACTCTCTTTGATATTGACCATATTGTGGTCCTTGCTTCATGTATGACTGGGTCACAGATCACTGAAGCACCTTACAGCACAGAGAATACTAAATGATTTTACTGAGAAAACAGAATTCTTAGGCATTTGCCATTCCAAGCATTCAGGGCAAGAAAGCTTTATCTTTGTTAGACCAAACAGGGGGTTTGGTAGTCATCTCACTCTGGTTTCTGACTCACTTGATGCTATTGAGGAGGTGATCATGTCACTGTTGAACTTTGACCCAACAGGGATGGTGTGGAGAAAATGACACAGAGGACAAGCTCACTTTTATTTACTAGTGTAAAAATGAAATGGGATGTGGTTGAAGAGGCACAGAACTTTTTGGTTGATAATCCATGGAGTGCTACCCTAAGGACTGGCAGGAGTCATTTAAACATTATTTATTTGGTGTTTCTCATATCGAAAAAACCCTGCTAATGCACTCTGGGAAAAATGTAAGCTTACATGCATTATGAATTAAAAGAAAGTCAGTAAGAGATTGGGGCAAGTGAAACTATTGGCTTTCAAGCCATACCTGGACCTGGAAGTCTTGGAGGGCATGAATAAGGGAGATGAGTTCATAAAGAATTCTTAGGTTGTTAATAAGGCCTTTTAGGACTTTTATCAGGACTTATATAAAGAAACTATTTGTGCCTGTACTGGACTGGTCCAGTTCAATTAAATTCTTCCTGAAGATGGTGGGGCTACCAAAGGTAGAAACTACACAACTTGAGAGATTCAAACCAAAAATTATTTAGGAAGAAGCTGCTAGAGTTAACCAAGTAGAAAAAAAACCTCCAAGGCCTGATCATCTAAATTCAGAATTGTACCATTTGTTAAAAGATAAACAGGTACCTTCTCTTGTTGTAGTTCCTAAGACCTTCAGGCCAGCAGGATACTGCCACGCTCTTCTTTCTTCTCCACAATTAAGGTTATCCCCAAACCAAATAAAGTCCAACTGATCTTTGGCCATAAATACCTGGTATCTTTTTTAAATACATATATATATATATATATATATATATATATATATATATATATATATATATATATATATATGATAAGGCTTTGAATAATAGGATTACACACCTTCTGCCCAGTCTCATTTCTTCTGCTCAAGCAGGCTTCATCCCACAAAAGTCCAGTGCAGAACACAAGAAGGCATTAGCTGCTATGATGCAGGAAAAATGTATGGAAATACACCAAACAGTGACAGTCCTTGAGAAAGGTTTTGATCTGCTAACCTCTAGAAAGCTATAGACTTTATGGCTTTCCTGAAGGCATTTATCCAGGCTGTTATGGCCCTGTATCATAGGCCATTGGCCTAGTTCCTCACTAGCAGGCAGTTAACTGACTGATTTAATCGGTAAAGCATACAAGACATGGGCACAACTTTCATCACATCCCTGCTTCTCCTCTCAAAGGTGCCACAGACAGAAATATCTCAGTTGAACTAAGAGTGGTGAATATGCTCATATGGGCACCAAAAATAAATATTTGTTATTTTCAGATGACTGCCTGTTGTTATCTAGTAACCCAGAGAAAGGGTTTACATAAATATTCTCCATTCAGGATTGAAGCTGAACATCAATAATTTGGACCTGGGATTTGCTTGTTGCCATGGGTCTCTGTTTCACCTAGGTATTAAGCTTTATCTGAATTATTACAAACAGTTGGACGTGAAGACAGTTAACCTCTAGGAAAAGCTTTTTTTGGGGAACATATTTAGCCTAGGGAATACAACTTTGTTGGGATGGACAGCAATTCTTAAAATGTTTTTTTTTTTTTTTTTATCCCAGTTATCTTTATTGTTTTTAGACATATTCCATGTAACCCCTCACATCCTGTCTTCTACTGCAGTACGTTACTTAGCAGATTGTTTTGGGATAGTAAAAGGTGTCAAGTACCTAAGGATGTGATGTAAGCTCCCTGGCTGAGGGCTTAATAGGTTTTCTGGATCTCATTAAGTATGTTTTGGCAAATACTATTACTTCTTTGTAGTGTGGAAAAAACAGTGGTCCGCCCAAATGGCAGTGACTTGAAACAGGTGCTCTAGGTGGTGTCAAGATTGAAGCATATGGGTAATATGGTAGGAAATTCTGCATACATGCAGAGAGAGTAAATGTTGAAGATCACTACTAAATCCCTGCATTCCTTTAAAATTCATCTAGATGTATGGGATGAGGTAATCCATCGTCGGGATTCCACCTTGGAAGACTGGCTAGATGGATCACTATTACTGGTGCCAGAAAGTCTGCCCTTCAGTTTTCCGTTAGATCTTGCTAGTTTTTTCTCTCTTGCTCTTCAAATAGCCTAATCGCTTTGCACTTCAACAGGTTTTTGTAGCAATTATTGTAGCGCACCTAAGTGCCATCAGCATGAGTCGTTCTTCAAGGAAATAGCTCCAGTACCACCCCTCATGGCATGATTAAAGGGCAGTTCCCTGTGCTTTCTCCTATTAACTTCATGCACTTGGGCATTCTGAGGCAGTGTAGCAACTGCCTCATGTACACAGACAACCCTCTCCTCTTCCCTCCCAACACTCAGACTTCTGAGAGATGCACTTATATCACCAAACTGACAACTAGCCAAGACCGGACTAACTGATCAAAAGGAGAAGGTCAACACCTGCACCACACCACATGGAACACATAGCCCTCCAGAACACCCATTATCACAACTCTTACATAAAAACACAAACCACACACCCACCTTCATGAAGGCTCTCATTAGAAATGTACCCAAACAGCAGAGATCTCCAAGACAGAAATGCACTCGACCACCACAATACAGCACAAACTACAGGACACATAGCTCACCTCCACAGTGTGCCCCTCAACCTAAGACCCTAAGGCTAAACACTTTGCCCAATACACTAATCATAAGTGACTCAATAGTAGGCACACAGATGTCCCACTCACTAGGTTGAATAAGGAGAAGGTAGCAGTCAGCTGTCTATCAGGTACCTGAATCCGACACATAACACATGCACTCAGGTCACTCCAGAACAAGTACAAGTATGACTGCTGTTTTCCATGTGGGTGTGAATAATCTGAGATGCACATCCCTGGACTACATGAAAAGAGACTTGGTGGAGCTCTCGGATTATGTTACCCAAGCAGGTATGATACTAGTCCTGAGCAGTATCCTACCTTCACCCAGAATGATAATGCCGTACAAACAAAAAATGATTGACTTCAACAATTGGCTAAGTTTCTGGTGTCATTCTAAGAGGATCCAGTATCTGTCTGCTTGGGATGACATGATTGATAGACCTCGATGCTTTGACAGAGATGGCTAAGACTCTTGCCACCCCTATAGTGCCTTTTTAGGTGGTGTTTCAAAGACCAAATTACCACCGTAACAGCTATAAATAAATGCAATTTGAGGGTCATGCTGCTCAACACTAGAAGTCTAAATCTCAAGATGCACTCACTCAAAGCACTCCTCAAAATGAAGAACATTAACATTTGTGCTGTAATGCAGACCTTGTTTAAAGCATCAGAATGCACCCCTGTGCTACCAGGTTATAACTCATTCCACACCTTTCGGCCCCAAAACATGGACTGAAGCTCCAAAGGCAGTGGTGTCTCCATATTCATAAAGAATATGCACACATAAAGAATAGCAGCCAAGCATAATGCAGCTGAGATACTTCAGGTACAACTAACATTGGGTAAGATGGCGATCCAGGTCATAGCCTGCTTTAGGTCCCCAACCATGTCCCGAGACTCTCACTCCATGTTCCTAAGCACCCTGGAATCTATTAAGATCCAACTCAACACTCTCTTACTAGGAGACTTCAACTACTCCTCCATCAACTGGGAAAACTCAAGCATCAATTCACTGGCCCAACTCTTCCTGGAATTCATCAATTCCAATGCTCTGGACCAGCTCATTCTGACCCTTACTAGAGGAAGCAACATCCTTGACCTGGTTATTACTAACATGGACGATTGCTGCTCTACACCAGTAGTCAATCCCTTCCTGGTCAGATCTGACCATAAATTAATCACCATGGAAATCCACATCTCACCCACACACCCCCGGAAAGGTAACCACCTTGAAAAACTTCTCCAAAGCTGACATTGGACTCCTAAAAACAGAAGTGGCTAACATCACGGCACCCATGCCAATAGAAAGCTGCATGAGTGCCAAATCATACACCAATGCACTGTACGAACATGTACATAAATGCATGGAACTAGCCATACCCAACAGAACCAAGACTCTCTCCTCCCAAAAAAAGTAAGGCAATCTGGTGGTCTCCTGCATTAATAAAATCTGCAACAGAAGGAAGAAACTGTTGCAGAAAAAGGTGAAGTCCCAAAACTGGAAAAACTCCCTTATTAGCCTCAATAAAAGTTGAGATCCCTCATCAAATCCTCTAAAGTCAGCTATGAAGGCATAATTGCAGTAGACACTAAAAATAATCACAAAGTCTTCTATAGCTATATCAAGAACCTCCACGGTGATACCTAGATTTGCTCTGAGTTATTGCACAATGGTACCTCCTATACTGAGCCAACAGATATTGCCAACATACTGGCCGACAGATTCAGTGCCAACTTTACCCCTCTCTCCCCTGCTAAAGGGCCAATCACAATACCAAAATAATGTCAGGCACCTAGCATTACTGCAGCACAGGTTAAAGCTGCATTGTCCAAGACCAAGAATGCAGCTTCCATGGGACCCGATAATATCGCTGGCTGTGTTCTACATGAACTACAAAGAAAACTGACACCACATCTGTATGCCCTGTTCAGTCACAGCCTCACCTCAGGCTTTGTCCCTACTGAATAGCGCACTGCTGCAGTCATCCCTCTCCATAAAGGGGGAGCAATTATAGACCCTTGGAATTATCGCCCCATTAGCCTGACGAGTCTGATATGTAAAGTTATGGAATGCATCATCATGGACCTAATTAACAAAGATATAGAAAATCTCCAAACTCTAGACCTCACGCAGTTTGGCTTTGTGAAAGGGTGATCATGCCTGATCAACCTGGTTGACTTCTTTGAGCCAGTCACCAGGGCTGTGGATGAAGATAAGGCAGTGCATACAGCCTACCCTGATCTGGCCAAAGCCTTTGATACCATTCCTCACTCAGGAATTATTGTTAAACTCACCAAACTAGGCATCAGTCCCTATATCACTAGGTGGGTTGCAAATTGGCTCACAGACAGAACACACAGTGTGAAAGTAGCGGACTCCAAGTCAGACTGCCAACCAGTCATAAGTGGAGTCCCACAAGGATCAATCCTGGGTCCTCTCCTGTTAAGCATCTACTTCTCAGAAGTCCAGGACAACACAAAGAGACTCTGGCTGACCAAGTTCGCAGATGACTGCAAGCTGGGAGCCATTATTAACTTCCCAAGTGATGCAGACATCCTACAGAAAGGCCTCACTGAGACCAATGACTGCTATCAAAACCATGGCCTTAAACTTGATGCTAAAAAATGTGTTGTCACCCCTTTGGGAAAAACTCAGTTCCCACTAATTACCACATCGATGGGAGACAACTAAACAATGAAGGCATTATAAGAGATTTGGGGATGCAGGTTGACAACAAGCACTCCTTCAACCACCACATTGCCACTGAGGTCAGAAACTCCTTCTAGGTGGCACATCTCATTACTAAGGGTTTTGCATCCAGGAAGAAAGAGGTCATCATCTCTCTCTACTCTTCCCTCATTAGACCAATCATCGAGTATAATGTCCCATTTGGCATGTACCTCACTAGACACCTGCAACAGCTGGAGAGGCCACAGAAGTATCTCATGAAGAGGATCCTAGGCATTAAACACATGTCCTACATGGACAGACTCAAAAAACTCCAGCTATTCTCTGTCTCATATCGCCTGCTTAGAGATGATCTCTGCTTGACATACAAAGCCATGTCTGACCCAGGTCTGTTAGAAATGCTACATCTAAAGAAATCCCAATCCCTCCACACCACACGCTCCAGAGACCTCATCCTCATTACCACAATCAACAGAACATGCTGGAGGGACAGGTTCATAACTCAGAGACTGCCCATGCTATGGAACAGACTTCCCATACATGTCAAACAGAGCACCTGGCTGTCCCTCTTCAATAGAAATATTGATGAGTGGATGGGAAATAGAAAGTGCACCCTGGGGATCACTCCAGTGGCTTTACTTGACAGAGGCACTAGGAACTAACGTCGGGTGGCAGAATGCCAGGGCACTTCTATGGGCTAGGCTTGTAAAGGCTCCAGGGCCATTAGCCTAGTACACACCTATGAACCTATGAACTTACGCTAATTTGTCTACTGGCTTCTTGAGGGATGTGTATGCTTAGCTAAGGAAAGCAAATTAATGTGGGACTGTTTTTGAGGCTGAGAGAGAGGTTTAGGTTGATATCCCATCAGCACTACTGATTTCTTCAAATAAGGGCTGTAATTCTGAAGTCTGCCTTCTGGAGGTAGATCAGTGCCAGGAGGCCATCATTGCTAGATAAAATGAAGGAAAAGTTTGGGGATACATATGACTATCTTGCATCCATTTCAGTGGGTTGGTCTGCTTGAAACTGGGCAAAGGTATGAAATAAGAAACTAATTTGACAAGTAGGCTAAAACATTTGCATTTGGATTCCCACATAGATGCAGTTAAATATTATAAAGGACTAGTTAAATGGATGAAGCCATTTATGATATTCCTGAAGTAATCCTTAACAGACATTTTGGAAGATCAAGAATAATTTATTCACAGTTGCTGTTTGCTTGGCTGTTTAGCTTTTTAAAGTGCCATTCATAATCATGGACTATATTGCTTTCATTAGCTTGGTATTTGTATGCGTAATTCTCCTTCCTTCAGCTTTTCCCAGTTAGGGGTCACCACAACGGATCACCTGTCCGCTCATGATTGGCAGTAGAGTGTCGGGTTGCCAGCCCAGAGCCCAACCTTGGAAGGCACACATACGCACACACTCATGCCTAGGGCCAATTTAGAGTGTCCGATCCACTTGCAGCATGTCTTTGGGATGTGGGAGGAAACCGGAGTACCCAGAGGAAACCCACGCTACCACAGGAAGGACATGCAGACTACAGCCAGAAGGCACCCCAGCCAAGGATCGAACTGGAGAACCTCTTGCTGTGAGGCGACAACACTAACTGCTGCACCACCGTGGCTGCCCGGTATTTGTATGTGTAATAATTAATGTATATTATTTAATGTCTGTTCATGTGTAAATATCTATTTAAAACTGCCTTAAATATGTTGGAGCTTTTCTCCCCGGGCATCTGCTGAAAAGGTGTATAAACCAGGTCAGACAAACCCAGCAAACAAAAGAAAAAATAAAATAAATAAATATTTTTCTCAGATTGCTTATTTTTTTAATAAAACTTCATTGATTCCTGTTTATATGTTACTTATTTTGTATTTTTTCATTTACATTTGTTTCCCTTTATCCTTATAAAGAGCTTAGGACTTAAGTTTAATGATAAAAATGAAAGTGAAGTTTATAACTCACAGACAGAAATGGCTGCTGTTTTTAGATAACTGTTTTAGTTACCAGAAATGAGCATGCAAAAGAGTTTTTAATAAGCGTATCTCACTCAGTCTGCGGGAGCACCATAGCCCCCACCCCAAATTATATGTTCTGGGACTGTCTGGTCTAAAATACTTTCTGCACAGAAGTTACTAGGTGGGCAGGTTGCATTAGAAGTTCAAAGCTGGGGAGCATGTGCAGTAGGCAGATGAACGTCATGTTGTGTTTTCCAGGTGTTAGAAATGCTCAATGTGCTAATAATTTAACTGGAAGCTGTGATATGTGCTTCCATTAGGTAAATGGAAAGACAGTCTGGCATTTCCTATGGCACAATTTATGGGAGATGTACACAGATTTCTCAGACTGTTAAAGTATACAGATATAAATAGGTATGGATTCTTAGGAAATGGGTCAGCCATTTAAAGCAGGACTGTGGAGAAGAACAGTCAAGGAGCTGAGTCTTCATTCAAGAGCTGTGCAGTTTTAATCAAGGAGAGATGCCTACACATAACAGGACATAAGCATGGGAAGGCAAGCCCCACTGGTTTTTATTACCTGCACAATAGTGCACGTTTATATGCAACTATTAGCAATGCCTGCTATTTTTCATAGTAAGGCAGGCTTTTTTCATGTCCATTCCAGAAGTTCTAAAGGCTTGAGGAAGCTAGCAGTCAAGGGGAGTCTTTGGATTATTTTTTATATGCCCCTACGTTAGTCATTTAGTTATTCTGTTCAACAGGTTATGTATGTATAATGTTAGTACAATAGCACCCATTTATCCTGCAAATTGTTTTGATTAACATTTCTTAGGTTTCTTTCTGCAGTATAAATCATGCATTGCATTTGAATAATTTGTGTTTAAGATTTCATTTTCACACTGGTTTAATTCAATAATGTTAAATTTGATGAGAAAACATCAAAGAAAAGGATACAGCCAGAAAAAAGAAATAAAATCTCCTTTTTCACTTTACGCTCAAAAAAAAAAAATCTTGATGAAACTGAAAACAGCCCATGTAACAATCCAGCAACCAGTGTACTGAAAATTTGCAAAACAAGGCTTTACTTAAAGATGCATGTCACTCCAAGTGTTGATAAATCATTAAGTGTTAAATTACAATGTTCCCAGGTAGTACACTATGGACACACAAATCTCTTGGTCTGATCAGTGTGCCACGATCCAGTGTATTGGAGTCTTATTTTTATGGTCAGCTCTTGTTTAATGCATCTCAGTATAGATACTTCAATACAAACAAATACTTCAGTCTTGGAATTTGATGCTCTTATTTCACAGACCCAGTTCCCTTGTATGTCAACATTATTCATATAAACTGGCAGTGCAGTATTCCCGCTTACTCCTATATGTTCCCCATTAGTTCATAACAAATTTAGTGAAGTTTTATGATGGGAGTTGTGCCAGTACATTAGAAGGAAGGAATCTGTGTGTGCGTCGTTTGGCTTTTCCCGGTTAGGGGTCACCACAGCGGAACTCCGGTCCGCTAATGATTGGCAGTAGAGTTTTACATGCTGGCTTGCCGGGCCTAACGCACAACCTTCAACGAAGGAACGCCCATTCACACATGTCGTCACACAGTAGAAGCTTTAACTGAGAATCGAACGGGCAACGTCTAACTGTGAGGCGACTCTGCATTTTCAACTACTTTTTTATTCATAGCTTCAGTTCACTTCTCAAGCATTGTTTTTACTAGTCCTGGTAATTCTATTTCCTTGATGAGATGGCTTTGATGGACTAATATTTTTATCAAAAATGCAAACTTTTATGGAAACTGATAACATGAATTTAAATTGGAAAAATGTTTGGATTGTTCTCAAACAAAGGCTATATTTTTTTGTAAAAACATTCATGAATTCATGATTTTCAGTAAATAAACAGATTTGCCATACATGTTTTTAGAATGGCAAATTTCAAAAAGTAAAACACTGCAGCATTCACTACCATTGTGAAACCAAATGTTGATTTTTCTGCCAGATGGCTTTGATAAAGAGTAAAGTTCTGAAAATGTCCAAGATAAGTAACACAGTAGTAAAACAACTACTTTTCTTTCTTCCGTAATGCTAGGCTACATGGAAAACCCTGCCTCTCATCCTCTAATAAAAAAATCTGAACAAAACCAAAAATGTCAGAGAGACAAAAGCCTGAAATCAGGGACATATTTTCAACATTGCTTTTATAAAGTTAGAATGCTACTAGAATGACAGGTTTTGTATTCGTATATATATATATATATATATATATATATATATATATATATATATATATATATACATACATATTTCTAATGCTGTCAAATTGAAAAAATCAAATGTTATGTCATTATTTAGTGACTTCTTTGCTCAATGATTTGCCAAAGAACCTCAAATGTTATGAGGAGCACACAAAAAAGTTCTCAGTGAATTGTCAATATTGTCAGGCTATGAATTCCTTGCATCCAAATCTTTTTGGTTGGAGATGCAGAAAGCAGCAGAAACAAACTACTGCTAGCAAATAAATACATGCTTTCTCTTTCCCTCACCTGCTGACCATTGACCCTTTTAATCCTCATCCATTCTTTCCCCTTGAATATACCTGCAGATAAGTACAGGGGATAAAAAGCTTTCAGTGGGGGACAACATCAAAGCAGCCATAGGAAAAATTCACTGTACTTCCTGACCCCTGTAGCATAGCAGCTGAAGATAGCACCCTGAGTGCACTCAGCTGCAGTTACAGTGTGCATGACTTAGTATGTACCCACAGTGCTACTGCTATGTCTGCTGTGAGACTATCAGCCTCTACTAGGTGTCAGTGCTGCACCAATTCTGGCTCATTCCCTCCACCCTGAATGGGTAAGCTAGCATCAGCCATTAACTCCCACCATCCTTTGCCTGCTGTCCCAATGCCCAGGTCAATAACTGATTCCAAAGCTCACCTGGGCCACAGCCAGTACTTCACCTTCTATGCTCTAAAGTTGACCTTATGTCTCTTAGCTTTTGAACTAGTTCCAATTTCTAACAATTTCAGATTCTTGGGGTTAGGCAAAGATATAAATTGTGTATATCATAAAGCAAGAACTGTATAAAGAGTTTTGCCCTGGAATACAGAAAGATAATGTTGTTGCCCTGTATCAGTGAGGTCAATGGGCACAGTATGTCAGAAGATGTTTTCTTCTTCTTTACGTCTTGGATATCCCAAGAAAACAAACCCTCCCATGCTACTATAATATTTTTTCTGTTTTAATAAATAACAGGTGCCAATGGACAGATGTTTCCTTGCCTTCTCACACTGTAACAAATGCAAGACTGGCTTTATAGGGAAAGCAACACATTATCACTAGCTTTCCAACCTTGTACCTTTGAAATTGTGATTATTTGTGTGATAACACACAAATGGATGAAGGATTATTCCGTTGAGCAAAACTGATGTGGGGAAATGCCCCTCACACCAAGGTACAACAATGAAAATTTTCATGAGGATTTCAGTGAGTAAACTTTTTGTGAGAGAAAAAACAGCTTTTCACTTAAGCAGCTGTTTCAACAACTTATGTTACCATTGTATTTTATTTATTTTGAATTTATCAGGGAAGTCCAACTGGACTGCACAGCTCTTTTTCAGTGCAGGCCCTGATAGAAAACTTCTAATAAAAAGAGCAACAAATAGATACAACAAACAAATATTTTAGGAGCATTAAAGTAATAATGGCAACATATTATACAAAACCCTTAAAGTATAATAAACAAGTATTGTTATAGTAAATGAAGAGGAAGGAAGAGTGGCAGACCATGTTGAGGTGAAAAAAATGAGGTTAGTGTAAGAGAAAATAATGACAGTAAAGTATATAACTGAACATGGAAGGGAGCCAGTATGAGGTGGGTAACATCATATAGCAGAAGATTAGATAGGGGAGTAAAAAGTGAAAGTCAGGAATATAGATAACTTAGATCTGTGCTTTTGTAAAGTTATTTGTGATACCTGCTTGCCAAGAGATGTACTCAGGAAACATACAGCAGCATCATTAGGTAATTGTCCTGTTTTCACTAAAGTTTTGTTTATAATACTGAATAATTGTACAGCATTTAAACAAGGGACAACTTAATTGGCAGACATTGAAATGAGTGGCACTATTCAGTTTTTGGAACATTATAAGTGGTGCAAACAAAATCAACTCATTTTCAAATATTGCTGAAAATTTCTACAGAGATGTTATAAGTGCAAACTAGCTCTTAGACATAGAGGTAATCACTCTGTAAATGTAAAACATTTCTTATTAGTTGTTTAAAAATACTGTGAGGGTTTTCTATATATTAAGGAAAGGTGGTTTTCTTCAGAAGCTTTAAAATAATAAGTGCCTACTAAAATAAGGTAAAAGGGGGTAAGAAATATTTTATAACAGTTTAAAATTTATTTATGCTCAATTGTGTAACCCCAAAAGAAGCTATGCTTCATCTGTTTTTCATACATAAAAGAGAAAGAAAATGTGTCTTTTTGCCATTCTGCCATCTCAGGTGTGTATAGTGGGGGTGGATCTTTGGTGGTGTGTATATATATATATATATATATATATATATATATATATATATATATATATATATATATATATATATCAACCCTGTGGTTGCACAACAGTGGAGAAAAGCTAAGAATAAACTGTGGTACATCACCAGCTCACATAATATGAATCAATGTGGTTTTGATAAAAATCAAAGTAAAGCCACTCACATGAAGTATATTTGTCAGGGTATAGGAAAATATTTTGAAATTACAATAATATTGCATGGTGCTGTAAAATGATAATTCTTATTTGCACTGTTTACCTACTAGAATTTTGCCTAAAGGTGAGGGATAGGAACCCTAGAACAGTGAAACAGCTTAGTGTTGATACAGATTTAAAGTAGACAAGCATATTAAAGCTTTAGGTCCTGACAGAGAGGAATGAACGATTTACATTTATTTAAAATGTATATTAACATCACTGTTTGGCAAATCACAAAAGAAGGTGCCAGTGAAGCTAAGTGTAACTGAAGTGAGAACTTTTCCAGTATTGCACAATGTGGCAGTACCAACTAAAACATGTAAAAAAGCCATTCAAAGAAATTGTATACAGTTCTTTGAGCAAAGAAATTATTCAAAACCTACAGAGGCATTTGCATCCCTAAACTATTAATAAATACAGATCACAGCAAAGAAAGATATGAGAGTATTTTAGAATATAAAAATAAGTTTTAAAGATTAGCTTAAAATTATGGTTGTAGAATGACTCAGAGAATGACACAGATTTGTAAAAGGTATATGTTGTGAAAATATACAAAACAGGAAACTTTGTAAGGCAAGTTTTCCACTTGGACAAGCATTAAACAAGATGGCAGTTTTTGCTTTTGCCTGGAGTTTACTGCTTTATTCATTTTAAAATGTTGTATACTTCTCCTCCTTGAGCCCTTTGTGTATTCCTTTGTGTATTATTAGATGGCTAGACAAGTACCCCCCCCCCCCCTCAAATTTGTCTTATGTTATCAGTCTCAATATTAAGAACATATATGTCACCTCTGGTCTTTCTTTTGTGTTTAATATTTTTCTTTTCACTTTTTCCAGACTCTGAGTTCTCTACCTCTATGAGTTATCTTGCTTTTTAGTATTAAGAGTTTTAGCTTGTTCTCACTCAATATTTAAATTACTCTTTAAATGTAGCCTTGTGCAGTCTTCAGAGCAGCCTTCTTATCCTGGTACCCTGATGGTTGTTGCTGTTTTTGTTTTCATCATTAACTCATCTTTCTGTAACTGTTTTACCTTCTGTAAAAGCCAAAGGTACTAATATTAAGCAACATTACTGCACAGTATAAAAGTGCATGTGCAAACATTTTCATTTTTAGTAAACTAGTCCTCAGCAGCTAAGGTTGTTGGCGGACTACTTTAAAATAATGCATATATATTGTTTCCCAGAAAAATATATTTTGCAAATAACTCACAATTGCCTATGTTAATCTTATAAAACCACAAACTTCAGTGCATCACCAGACTAAGAAACAGGCTGAACAAATGTTTAGCGCTTTCGTTCCTTCATTAGTGTTAGAACTTCTTCAGAAAAAAATAATACAATATCTAAGTCCCAGTCATAAAAAGAGTCAGTAAACCAATAAAACATTTGCATGTCAGGCTTTAGCCAATAGCAGAAGGTTAAATCAATCAGTAGGTGTACCATGTACCATGTACAACATCGTGCCCAACAAGAGAATGTAACTGACTCCTATCAACCTAAAAAGCAGCACTTCTTAAAAAGTTGCTGTGAAGACTGGTAGAGAAGGGTGAAAGTTGCCAGCCTAGTCAAATAGAATTTGGTACATAATTCTATTATTTGTAAATACTGTGACTGTTGAACTTAAAACAATGTGGCAACATTACCATCTGCTGTAAAGAAAGCTAAGTCAAGCAATTTTTGTTGGTCCTTTGAAATTAAAATTATTTCATCAATGCCTTTGATGTTTTACAAGACGGCTCCAGTCTGGCTGGATGGGGGCTTTCTGCCTATTGTTTTAAGGCTAAAGTTAATGACCAGAATTTACATGTGGAATGTCCTTTATTGCTCTAAGTGTAAAAGAATGTAAATGCAGTTAATGTGTAGCCTGGAAACTCTGGGAAGGGTGAAAAAGATGATGCAATGTTTATAAGAACTGGAGTTTCAATTTAAACAGTGAGAATAAGATATTGCTAAGCATTTTGATCTTGGACATCTAACTCAGCACTGCCTGCTGTCTTAAGTAAGTTATCTTAGAAGTGTGTTTTCTTGTAGAAATAGCTAGGAATATAAAGATTAGACTAAGTGGTTTTCTGTTATGTCAGAACTGTACTACTGAATTATTTTAAGTTTCTGTGTGATCTCTGAACTCTTGAATAGCACTGTGGTGTAGTAGAATTGTCTTGTGTTTTTAGTATTTATTATTAAATATTTTTAAAACCTCTTAACTGTGGCTGGTTTATATAGAGATACTTTAAGCTCTAGAGTATACTGCATGTTTATAAGTGATCCTGTACTAAGCCCTTTCAATAAGCCTTAAGACTGCTTAGTCACACTTACCTTGGATAATAATATTGCACAGTAATAGTTGGACACCCTTTTAAGGGCCTTTCGGTAGCTGATAATTATTAGCTGGTGATGGCAGAAATGAATACCATATAGTCTGGGTATAGGGGCACAGCTGGAGAATCTGTGTCAGCCTTTCTCTGAAGTGTCTTTGAAGTTGTATAAATACTTATCTCAAAGTGTGCGTGTGTGTATGTGTGTGTGTGTGTGTGTGTGTGTGTGTGTGTGTGTGTGTGTGTGTGTGTGTGTGTGTGTGTGTGTCAGCTACTTGGGCAGGGACATGAAGCACTGGTTGGACAGAGAGGGTACTGGAGGTTTTAGCTTGCCAGCTAGGCTAAAATCTAGATTCTATAGCTGTGCCAGTGGAGAGTCTTATTGGGGACCTGGGGAGCAAGGGAGCGACCAGCCCGGGACTGACTGTGATCTTTGTGTGCTCTTAAGGGAAATTGCACTTTACTGTGTGTATCTGTTATCTTTTCTCCTATATGAGACACCCTCTCTATTGTTAGTGGTGAGGACTGAGGCTCCTTGATTGCTGGGCCAGGTCACAAGCGTCACAGTAATGTTTCTTTAAAAAACAGCAAACTCAAAATTCTGCACATTAACTATACCACTTCAATGCGCATTTTAGATTTAAAGTCTCATTTAGTCCAGGAGAGGTATCCATATTCAACAGCAACTGCCATTTGAGCTCACAGAGCTCTAATAATATGTCCAAATCTCCAAAGAAAGAAACCACATGCTCCAGCACAAAAAACTTTATTTTACAAACTCAGTACACAGACTATGCTTAGCAAGTGCATTACTTTGATCTCTGCCTCTACAGTGTTCTTTAATATGAGCCGATGATTTTCTTGAAGTTTTCCCAATGTAAAAATTGTGACACATAAAACATACACCAGCATAAACTATCTCCATAGTATTGCAATCAAAATGCTTATGAAAAGTCACTGTTTTATTGCAATGTGTAAAAGTGTAAGACAGACCAGTGTTAATATAAGCAGAAGCCACACATCTTCCACATGAAGACATGCCTGGGGCTAAGTCCGTGTCTAGCAGCTATTTTCAAAGGAAAGCCATAATAAGCATATTCTTTTGTGAAGGAAAGTTGCTGCCTCTCCTAGAATGCATTCAATATCACAGTTACTTGTTAAAACACTCCAGTTTCTGGTAATGATTTCCTTTATCACTGCACAATCTCTGTAGATTGGTAGAGGGAAACTAATATGTCTGTCAGGTGAAACTACCTGGGTCTGTGATGAAGATGTCATTGCAGTCAGATGATAGTTGTTATTTCCATTCACAAAAGTGTTCTGATGTTGAGAGAACCCCCCCCCCTGCAATAGCAGAGCTCCAAGCATTGGTGTGACGCTGTTCAGAAAGTTGATTGGGTCCATTAGAGGGCTGTTCCAGAACCAGAACCTCAATGGGTCCTGCAATAAAAACATGAAAAATGATAGGTGGAAACCTATCTGGGCAAGCTTGTTGTACCTCTTCCAGCACCGAGATAAGTAGAAGTTTAAGGTAACCCCTGTCCAAAAGTAATATAATGAGAAAGTTACATTCCTTAAGAAAATTGACATAATCACTAATAATGCGCAATAATCTGATGTACTGACTCTGTACCAAATTTCTCTTCATAAAGAAAGGATGCATACTAATGAAATGGAGGTAGTTATTATGGAAAGTCTCCTTCCAGTAAATGTTTGAGTCCCACAAAAGTGTTTGAGTATCTACAGTAATGACAGTGTCAAAATAATTCACCTTTTTCCCAACTCCAGGCATTTTAAACTTTAAAAAAGGAATACTTTCAGAAATGGAGTCAATGAAAGCATGCAAGTGTTTCTCAGTACTCTGCCAAACAAAGAAGACATCGTCAATATATACCATTTATACACCCTCATGTAAATAAAACCAAGTAGGTGTATAAGAGTACTGGTTTCCCATGCAGCAAGGACCAAATTAGCAGATGTTGGTGTCACTTTAGAGCCCATGGCTACTCCTTTTACCTGTCGGTACACCTTCCCAGTAAAATGAAATAAATTGCCCTCTAACACCAAAGTCAAAAGAGTACAAATAATGACTATTTTTTCTTTAGAAAAAGTGGTGGCTCTAGCAAGATATGATTGCAAATGCTGTGAGGAATGTTGGTGTAGAGTGCTTCTATAGCTAGTATAACTAGCATAGTGTCCAAAAATGTTGGAAGATGCAAATGAAGCTCTTGCATAAAATGCCATGAATCTTTTAAATAGAATGGTGTTCTCTATACTATTGGATTCAAGACCCAGTCAGGTATTCAGCAACATTTGCAGTCTTAGTTTTTCTATTTGAAACTATATATCTAAAAGGAGGATCACGGCAGTCCTTGTGAATCTTAGGAATACCAAAAAAAATTTCCAAGACTTGGACTGGACACTGTCATGAAATGAGCTTCTGGTATGGAAATAGCCCCATTTCTCTCAAAAGACTCAACAGTGTGATCAACATAAGGAAAGCACAGTTCACATCATCCAGAGAGACCAGTCTGTAATACTGACTGTTAAGTAAGTCTTTTTGCAGAATGCATTCGTAACGGGACTGTTTTATTAACACAATCCTGGTCCCTTTATCTGGCTTCATAATCCAAAATGTTTTATCAGATTCCAATTCCTGCAAGGCAGACACTTGTTCTGGACTCATATTATACTAAGAATATTGACTCTGACCACCCAAGAGCCGTCTTATGTCCTGGTCACAGACTTGCTAAAATGTATGTAAAATATTATTTAAGAGTGGATTATACAATCCTGGTCCCTTTATCTGGCTTCATAATCCACAATGTTTTATCAGATTCCAAATTCTGCAAGGCAGACACTTGTTCTGGACTCAAATTGTACTAAGAATATTGACTCTGACCACCCAAGAGCCATCTTATGTCCTGGTCACAGACTTGTTATACAAACTGGGTTTTCTCGGGACAGCAAATCTACTAGGCTCAAATGGTTCTTCAGAAATGTCATCCAGTAGCACTTTCAAGTTTAGCTTTCTTATAAAACAGTTGCAAGTCCAGTAGCAAATTTGCTAAACTAGCGCTTTGTGAAGGCACAAATGAGAAGCCTTTAGATAGCACTTTTAAAGTATGAGCAGAGAAATTTAAAAATAGACAAAGTATCAGTATGTACAGTATATAGAACCTAATGTCTCTGTATATTCCTTCTGGGTCTCCCATGAGGAGCCCCCCTGCTTCTCTGGTTCTGCAAGCCTCTCACCACCCTCAGAGAATTTTGATTTGTGTCTTGCCTTACTGGAGTAACTTGACTCCTTGGAGATTGTGATGCTGCTAGCTTCTCACAGGACATGCGATGCAATCGCACTGCCCCCCTGCTTCTCCTTCTCTGAAAGTGTCTCCTCCCCCTGTATGCAGGGGAGTGTTGAGGTAAAAAAGGAGAACTATTCGAATTACCATAATCATTAGTCTCTTGTTGCACACCTGTAGTAGTATGTGCAATATCATGGTGAACAGGACAAGAAAGTGGAGTCGGCTGCTGAACAGGACTATTCAATTCTTGTGCAGGCTGTGCTGCAGAGTCATAGTAATCACCTTGTGGAAACTGCAAAGCTTTAGTTTGTACTTTCATCACTTTCTGATATCCGATATTCGTTTAAGATTGTTTCTTGTTTTAGTAAAACTGCATTTTCATTTCATTGGGTTTGTCAGTGTTCACATCCACAATGTTTCTAAACATTACAGTAACAATGGTTATCAAAGATGTACACAACAAAACATTAGTTATCTCTACAAAACAGCACTATATTAATCTGTTGCACATTTATCTCACCTGTATGGACACTGATATTCTTCTGATCTCCCCGTTAAAGGTTTAAGTTTTCCACTTAAGTATTTAGAACACTGGATACATCTTGAGGATGAAAACCTGATAACTCAAATAGTATGACTTTGAATACAAATCTCCTATTACAGAATTTCTCAAACATCGCTCTATACTTTAGTTTTACAGCAGTTCTTCCAGAGCCATTTCTAAGTTATTTACAGCCACAGTGATCATAGGTCATAGTTTATTTTCCTTTTACTTTCTTTTCCTTTATTTTTTGCAGTCTTTAAACCCTTGAGCATAATTTTTTTTAATTAGAAACAGTGGTAACTCTCTATGGTTTATAAACAGAAACCTAACTCTCCGTCTCTCTTTTTTTAATCTCAAACAATTTTGTATTATTTTCTATATATAATAATATTTAGCATTTCAGTCATCAGTGTGAAGAAATGTTATATCCCTTTATATACACTATGTACAACTGACCTGAGCAAGTAACAATGTAATAAGAAAAGAATGAGAAAAAGAAAAATGTAATATCCCATCATTAAAATGTAAAAGTTACACATTTAGTTAGTTTGAGTTAAATTTTAGTGTGTCAATAAGAGCAAGAATTTTTTTTCCCAAGGATTGTTTTCCAAGTTTTAGGGAAAATTCTCAGTTCTTTCACCTTGATTTCTAGTAACACTGTTTCTTCCATCAATCTCAAGAATTCTTCCAAAGTAGGTTCTTGTGGTGACTACCATTTTCTTGTTATCCATTTCCTTGCCACATGTATGCTAGTATGGACCAAAGTAGGTATAAGTATTTTTTTTTCTTTTCAGTAGTGTCATTAACATTCAGAAAATCTAGTGATTTAGTTAAAATAAAGGAATCTGTGCAGATAGCTTGGAGAAATTTAGTAATTTATTCCCCAAAATTTTTACTATTAATACAATAATAAAAAAACATGTCCAGTCTGCTTTACAAGTTAAAGAACATCTCCAACAAATGAATTTATTGAATGAGTTGAATTTGGCTAATTTAGCAGGAGTGATAAATGCCTTGTGAATATATTTGCATGTATACATTTTCCACACTTGTAAACTGAATGTTAAATTAATAGAACACAGAAGACTAGTTTTACTTTCAAATGATAGATTGTTTTGATATCCTCTTGTTAAGAAATTCCAATATCTTAAATTTGGACTAGTTTTATAGTTTATCAAAATTCTGTAAATTTTTGAAATTAGATTCATCCAATTGTAGTTGTAAATAACTTTGAACATAAAACTTGTAAGATTAGGACTAGTCTTATAATAAGAATTAATGATTTTTCTGTTTAAATCTTGAGCATGTGAAAGTATGCTTTGAAGTACCAACCAATCTGCCTTTGATATATCAAATATATTTTGGATTTGTTGAATGTCTAATACTTTTTGATTCCTTATACAGTGTTACCAGCAAGTAAATCTTTTCTTCTCCCAATTAAGGTAACTTTATGATGTTTGTTAAAGAAGTTTTTTGTAGAACTAAAGGGTATTAATAAGTCCAACCAAATTTTAATGTCTGTGTTGGTATATATGAATCTTCTAAATAAATTGTAAATGTTATTTATGTAGTTTAAATTAGTTGGTTTTGTTATATTATAGTGAACGTTGACAATCAATATATGCCACCACCTATTATTTTGTTCATTAAACATAACATTTTTAGTTATTTTGTTTTCATTTAGGAAAATAATAGTATGCAAAGTTTTCCATGTTGAAGAGTAATTAGGGTCTATCCAATTAATAATAGGTCAGAAGATGGAAGCTTTTATGTATGTCTCTATATCTGGAAAGTTAATTAGGCCCATTTCCCAGGATCTGATATTATGTCTGTAAGCTATCCTATCTCTTTTTGGAAACCAGAGGAAATTTAATAGGATTTTATTTATTTATTTAAAAAAATGTTTGGTATTATAGGAATAGCATGTGCAATGTAATTTTATTTTTGAAAAAATATCATTTTTATTATTTGTAATCTGTCCTCAAATTTCAAATATATGTTATTCCATTTTGCCATTAAAATTTTTATATTATTAGTTATAAATGTTATAGTTTATGGCAAATGTTGATTCCATATTATCACTTAGTGTTATTCCTAGATATTTTATTGTGGAAACTTGTTTACCTATTATGTGATTTGTGTTTGATGGGAAATCTCTCTTTTTATTTAAATACATGTAATTAGATTTTGTCTTATTAAAACTAAGCCCAGAAATAAAACAGAATCTTTCTACTATCTCATCTAGTTCATGTAAAGATTTCTCTGAAGCAGATAATGTGAGTAAAACATCATCAGCAAATAACATAATTGTTGAGTTAAGTTGACCATGGTTTACCATCATAATATTGAATGACAAAATGTCTAATTATCATTTGATCGAAAAATTAGATCCCAACCCAAAACATTGAATTGTCAAAATATCTGCAATCGTTACATTGAAAAAGCAATGAGATCAACTCTACTATTTTACAAGGGGGGCTACACCCCCATGCACCCCCCCAGTGGGGGCTGTGCCCCCCACACCCCCTACTTAAATATATCAACTCTGAGATCACACTACAGAGCAGAAATGGGCAAATTTGATAATTTTTACATTGTGAGTTTAGACTAATTTAATTTCATATAGTGTGTTCAACCAATTCAGTTTCAACCATTTGTCATTCAATATTATTATGGTAAACTGTTGCCCATATACGTCTATACCTATTATTTTGGGATTGTTGAGTATTAATGATGCAAAAAATTCAATTGCTAGTGCAAATAGGATAGGTGACATTGGACAACCTTGTTTTGTGCCTTTAGTTATTTCAATGGCTTCCGAAGTGAATGGCCCAAGTTTTACATAAGCAAGGTTGTCTTTATATATATATATATATATATATATATATATATATATATATATATATATATGTATATGTGTATCTATATATATATATATATATTTTTTTTAGTGTAATGAAATTGGGGTGGGGGGAATTCAAATAATTCTAAAGCCTTAAAAAGACAGTCCCAACTAAGAGAATCAAAGGCTTTTTCTATATCCAGTGCTACTATAAGGGGTTCCTAGCTATCTATGTTTAAGAAATCTATAAGTGTTAGTATTCCCCGTATATTATTGTGTGTGTGTCTGTTATATATGAATCCTGTTTGGTTCTCATTTATAATGTATCTCAGTGATTTCTTAATTCTACTAACTAATACTGACATAAAGATTTTATAATCATTGCTGAGTAATGAAAGTGGCCTAAAAGGTTTACATTGTAAAGGATCTTTATTTTCTTTTATAATGGGTGTAATTAGGGAGTACCCCCATGAGATTGGTATTGTGTTTTGCAATTGAATTTCATTTAAAATTTTATGAAATAATGATATTACTGAAGATGGAAATATCTTATACAGCTCATTGATTATTCCATCGATTCCCAGTGCCTTATTACTTTTACTTTCCTTATTTTTTTCAGTGATTTCTTTTAAAGATATTTGTTTTTGAATATCCAATTTTAATTTTTCTGGTATTACTTTTATTTTTTGCTAAATTTAACTCTAAGTTTGATAGAATAGACTGATGTGAGTTATCATTGTAATGGTCAGTGAAGTATTATTTAAAGGCATCTAGTATATCACTTGTATCTGAAACTTTTTGTTTTTAGTTTTTCCTTCATGTATATTTGTGATATTGTTTTCAATCGATTGTCTTTTAATTCTAACTGCTAAATTGTGCATGTGTTTGGGTGATACAGCGTAGGAGTTAAGTTTTAATTTTTCTACTGCTAGATCAGTTTTGTGAGTTAGGATTTCATTATATCTTTTGTTTAACTCTTCTCATTTTTTATTTGTTTTGTGTATAAATAGATCCATTAATAGTGAGTTCTGTGATTTGCTTTGGATGTTGTGTAATTCTGATTCCCATTCATTTGCTTTGTCTTTGTACCATGAAGGAGTTTTCCATTTAAATAAGCTTTCAAGGTATCCTATAAGTTAATTATATTTGTTTCATAGTATAATTTATATCTAAGAAGAGTTGTATTTCTGAATATGACCAAGGTTTAAATTGTTTTAATTTTGTGATATAGGTTGGAATTATTGACATAAAGATTAACATTTTGTAATCTGTATGTATTTTAAGGATTAATGAGTTATGATCAGAGAAGGGGCATAGAATTATGGAGAATTCTGTTATTTTTGAGTTTACTTCTTGGGATATGAATATTTTATCAATTCTTGTTTGGGTACTAAATCTATGATCTTGATGAGAATATAATAATGAATTATTCTCTTTATATCTGTATGTGTCAATTAGATTTAAGCTTTTACACCATCTTTAAGAGCTTTCCCTGTAGAATTGATACATAAGCTTCTTTTGTTAGTGGTCTCTCTATAGTTTAAAATGCAACTGAAGTCTCCTCCTAATATCATATTTCCTTTATAAACTCTAGTAATTAGGTATATCTGTTTTCTAATTGTCCCAAACCTAATACCTGGAAACCAGTATACATTTACTAATGACCAAAGACATTATTGTATTTTACTATTACAATGGCCAGAAGTCCTTCCATGTCTTCATATTTATAAATGATCTGAGGCACGGTGACATTTTTTCCCCATAAAATTAAAGCTTCCCTAGTATTTTTCTTATATGAAGAGTGAGATAATATTATGTATTCATTAGGATTCCATATGTAAGTATCATTTGTTTTAAAGTGAGTTTCTTGAAGGAATATCACTTGTGCTTTGTTTAATGTCATGTATCTTAATAGGTTTGATCTTTTCCTTGGGTTATTTAAACCATTAGTGTTTAAGAATAGTATAGTCAAGTCCATTCCTATTAATTAACTTTATGTTGTGCTTGTTTTATTAACTATATTTGCAATGCCTTGTAATATACAGATTGTGTAACTTCTCTGTTGATAATGCTATTTGTAATCATTTTATCAATGTTAGTTAAAAAAGCATAAATTATAACTTAGTTTAGGCCAATAAAAAAAGAAAAAATGAATATTTTAAAATTAAGTGCATAGTAGCTAGTAAACAAACACTTTGATAAGCCTTCTGATATACATGAAGTGAAATACACTTCCAATCTGATAGATGGAGAAATCCATCAGATTGACTTCCATATCTACCAACAAGTAAAAAGAAAAAAAAAATAACCCCGATCGAGCTCCAATTTATCTTTTTTTTTTTCAATTGTAGATTTGTCAAAATCAGATAAAAAAACACATTTTATTATTTATACAGCATAATATTTAAAGTTAAATGTACATGACGTATGGAAATTGTATTTAATTTAAAATTATATATTTTTAAATTAGTATTTAACATGAACTATTACTTTTGTAATATAGTTTAAATTTAGATTAGATTTTCTTTTCAGCATATAACATTCTTTTTATTAACAACTAAACATTCGTTAAAAGAAAACCTAACCATATCATAACAAATGTGCTATGTACAAGTATAACAACTCTATTAGGTTTTCTAAAAGTCATTTATCATTTATTTCTTGCATCTTGTGTGTGAAATTTGTCAATTCTAATATAAAATAATACCAAAAAAGCAAAGACAAAGTATAGCATTTCATTTGTTACTATTAAAGGTACAATAATGGACCAGTATGAAATTTTAAACAACAGAAAAGAGAATCAAACAATATGTGAACATGGAGTTTGATAATTTCTTCTTTTGTTTTTGTTATTTTCTATTTCCATTTTCGATTGAATTATACATAACAAAACTATGAATCAAAGTGAATCTGTATTTGTAAGTTAATTACATATCAAACACTACTCAAATCTAGATTATGACTTAACAGTAATTCTTACTATCATATCAGTTTTCACTTTATTAACAATATTTGATTATGAAAGAGAGTTGATCTCTATCTGAGTCTCAATTTTTATATAACTAGTTGTCTCCCTATTGCCAAGTTGAATTTGAACAAAATACATGGTATCCTGATTTTTATATTAATTTCTAAGAATATTCCTCTTTTCTTAGGGAACTATAGGTTCCTTTCTGTATAATACAGTAATAGTTTTGATGAAAGAATTTTCATTTAATAATCTATAGTTAGGATAAAGTTCATAGTTATAAGTATACATTTATATTCATGGAAGTCTTCATATTACGAACACCCTAGGTTCCTCAGAGTTTTTTTACCATCTTCAAATTGTCTAATATAACTTTGACTATATATCTTAGATTTTTAAAATACATCTGCAGTATTTATTACATCATTCAGACAATATCTTCAGTATAAAGTAACATAAACTTGTTAGTTTATAAATTGTAAGAGAGTTGCACGTCTCTTTTAACTCTTTAAATATCTTACAATGAATACAATTAATCAACACTGTGCTAGACATTACCTAGGTAATTTTCTGTATGCTTTACATGATGACTTTTAAACAATACAAACATGAACAAGAAATTAAATTTGTATGCATATATTCATTTCTTCTGAGTGTAGTTTGGATTACTTCTTGATCTATTGTTCTAATTATGGACATAACCAGTTATCCAAACAAACTGCATAAACATTAAACAATACAGATCATCATATCAGTATTTTATCTATTAATGTACAATCATTCTTATTTCTTAATGTTCATATGTTTTTTATATGTAGTTATGTTCACATGGATCAAATAAAGCTGTTTTATAAAGATACTGGGGATACAGCATTATGTTATACAGTCTCTCTCCCCTCTCTCACATTTTAACAGTTAAGCTGTAAAATCACTTTTAATAACAAAGAAAAATTATTAGCCTCCATTTCCTTATAGGTCATATGCAATAAAAATATGTATTACTAAACTTCATTTCCCTCCTACCTGTTCAAATTTAAACATTCTACCTGTAGAAGCTGCATATACATATGTACAAATCTCCTCTGTTGTGAGGAAACTAGTGTATATAATTTCAGTGAACTGGTATTTTACTTTGTCCTTATGTTATATTGCTTTTGTATATTTAAAAAACAAACAGTAATACAAGAAACAATCTATTTCAATTTTATCTTCTGCAGCTCTGCAAATCCTTTTTTTTTTTTTTTTTTGGCTTTGTGATCAAAATGTACTCAAAGTGGCCACATTACAGCTTTTACGGTACAGGAGAAAAAATTCAGGGAGTGTTGTGTATAGATTAATTTATCCGTTCACATTTCCCGTATATGTGGATACCCAGTAATAATAATATATTCTTTTATAAAAATACTAGCTCCCAAAGCTAGCTTTATGATTCACTGTTGCCTTTATTTGTACCTATCTGTGTACTTCCATTGTGAACAGTTGCCCCCTTGAATTCCTCTCATCTAGCAAGGAAGTACTATTAGGAAGGAAAAAGTGTGTAAAAGTGTTAGTACTCCTTCCCATGTTTTCCAGTAGTTCACCAGCTACCTACATAACAAGACAATCTAGTTTCCTCTATAGTCTAACCATGGAAATGGAAATAAAGAAGAAAATAAAAAAAGACTGCATCATAATTCACAGCCCTTGATGTTCATGACTCAATGGAGTCCCTAGTGAAGTTGCAATTTAAGCAGCCTACATATAGATAAAACTGTTTTGTTTTGTCTCTCTTTTTTTTTCTTTTTTCTTCCCCCTCCTCCTTTTTCATTTCACCATGTAGACCTCTCATTAGCTGCTAGGCAGCACATTCTAAGTGAGGTACTTTGAAGTCAAAAATGTGTGAGATATTCATGTTAACTTTTTTTTTTTTTTTTTTTTGAAAAGAAACGCTTACGAATGCACAAGAGTGTTTCAGGTGGAAAATTGTCAATGTGCGGCAATGGAAATCTATTTAAAGTGACACAAACTGTTTCTTTATATTTTAAAGTATAGAAGCCATTGTTTCTAACTAATATAAGTGAAGTTATGTTGTATTAAAGACAAAAACTCAGCAAAGCTATTTATGTTTAAAACATGTCAGTTTACCGGCTAATAAAAATGTTTATGAAGATGCAATCATTTTTGTGTGCCATTCAGTTATTACTAAAAAATTGCTAAGTGTCATTTAAACTTTCTATTTTCCATTTGTTACAGAACTAGTGTTCAATTATATTTCTAGTTTTCATTTTGATTTCAAAAACAGTTTTCATTATCAGATGTAGAGACCAAACTTGTGTTAACTAACATTGTATAAAGCACAATGAAATGAAGGAATATCATAATATATTATGGACAATGAAGTAAGATAAAATACATACTTTTTGTTGTAAGATCCAGAATTCTATATTTTTGTTGAATCTTTGAGAGATTTGAAAGTTTGTATAGTTTTAGGATCAATTCTTTGTTTATTTTTCCTTACATCAGACCAAGTGTTTTTCTCTTGGGATCTATTCAAATTGGTTGTTTCAGACCAGTCCATTTCTTCAGGAATTGTTATGATGTTACTATTTTTGAAAAAAAGTAGATGCTTCTTCAAAGTTATTAAAGGTTCTCATGTCATTTGAATAGAAAATTCTGATTTTAGCAAGATAGACCAATTGCACTTTTATTTTATTTTGTTTAAGGAGTTTCACCAATGGCCATGTTTTTTTCCATATTTCTAGCACTCTTGCAGAGTAGTCACTGTCATATCTAATCTGACTCTGTTTATATCTTATGCCACTTTTTCTTCAGGCTGATTTTAGTATAAGTTCTTTATCCAAGAAAGACAGGAATTTTATCACAATTGATCTTGGAGGTGCTTTAGGTAAAGAGGGAAGAGGTTTTCCTATGGCTCTGTTCTCTATCCCATTTGATAATCCCTCTTTTAAATCAAGCACTTCAGGTAACCAGATGTTTAGAAAGGCAATGTCCTCTCCTTCAATTTTTTCGGGAAGACCAAATATTCTTATGTTTGTTCTCCTTTCTCTATTCTCCAAATCATCAATTTTATTGATTAGCCAGTTATTTTGATGTAGTACGAATTCAGTCTGATTTTCCTCTTCCTAAAGTCTCCCATCTATATCATTCAGTGAAGTCTCCATGTCAAAGATTTTATTTTGTTATTGCTGTAATATTTCTTTTAGAACATCAGTTTGTTTTTGACAATTTTCCCTGAGGTTTTCCAAATTATCTGTAAATCTATCCATTTTCAAAGACAGTTCATGTAGTGTGGAAGAGATCAGTTGTATCTCCTTTTCAGAGTAGTTTCTGTGTGAGAGTTCTTTGAGCTGGCCATTTCAATACAGTTGTATATATCTCCAATATATTTTGACAGGAAAATCTCAACAGAATTTCTTGAAATTTGATAGAGTTGTAGTTTTGAAGTTCCTTGATAATATTTTGCTGATTCTATTCAATGAACTTAATTATTTTCCTGTTTTCTAGTATTGTTTTATGGAGCTCTAAAAATATGCTGTCATATAGGCTCTGTCCCCTCTTTGTCTCTTTTGTTTCCAGTCTTCAATGTTCTCTTGGTTTATTTGCTTGTTTGCAATTAATTTGCCAATAACTTTGTGAAAACCTTTACTTTATTCCTGTTACCCTACTAGTTTTTACTCAGCAATTTTCACCATAATTCTCTGTTTTTAAGTTTTTATTGAATTTTCAATTTGTAAAATAATCACAACAATATTTACAGTCAGAAATTTTGAAAAAAAATAAATGAAAAATGTTCAACTAAACCTCATTCACAAAGAAAAAAAAATATTTACAGGAGTGTCCATTAATCATCAAGTCATTCAAATTATAATACATTACATGAAATCTAAAATGCAGTTATTTTTGCTTGTCAATCAGATCTCTAAGTTTTGTTGAAGCATTATAGCAAGAGGTAAACCTGGTTGTTCTTGACTTAATTGTAATGATTTCCAGGTGAAAGACTTCAGTTGCAATATCTATAAATTATTTAAAGGAGGGTGTAGATTTGTTCTTCCAATTCTGAGTTATAATCTTTCTCGCTATAAATAGTATAGACCACAAAATGCGATATTTCATTTTTTAACACATATAGGAATAGGAGTGTTAAAAAGGATTAGTAATCTAGATAAAACAAATTTATCTCCAAAAACGCCAAGCCTGTAATGAGAGATTAATTTTATTCCAATAAGGTGTTAAGACCGTACAGTAAAAAAATATGTGTTGCCAATCCATTTTAAGTTCTTGTTTACATCTCCAACAAACTTGTTTCTCCTTGAACATTAAATCAGTTTTATGTGATCTGAAGAAAGATCTATACAAAAATTTCCAAATAAAGAGATTCCATCTAAGAGATGAAGTTGTATGTTGAGCAGATGTTAGTATTATTTTTTTTTATCTTCTTCACTCAGAGGTCTCTTATTAATTTTGGTAAAATAGTTCCAATAATTGTCATTGCAACCTTTTGTTTCTTTTCTCACAACTGTATATAATTTAGATAAGAGACCCTGTCTCAATGTGTTCTGTTGCATTAATAATATTAGATATTCAATTTATTTTGGGATATGACCTCATATCCTTGGTTGTATTAACTTAGTTTCCCCTTTTACATGTTGCCTGCAGGATTGTATATCTAGCTACATGTCTTTATCTAAATTATATTTGCTCTTAATATAACCAACAGAATGTAGCTTTTTATCTTTCACTAGCTTAAACCAACATAGCAGATTTTGCTCTTTAAATGTGATTATTGTTTCTAACTTTAAGGTGGAGATGTGGGTATATGCCATAGGAAATATAAGGAAGATTCAGATCCATGCTTTATATGCCAGGTTTATATACATTTTTTAAAATGTTTAAAATAGTAGAAATGAAATAGAAGTCACTTGTTTGGTGATTTTTTCCTTAAGGTAGTCCTTTAATAACCCATGTAGATTGTTATTTAGTATGGCATAATTATTAGAATATCTATTATGTTTAGAGTTTATAAAAAGATTTCCTAAAAACATTTTCCATCTAGTTGTGTAAGTGTTATTAGTCCAAAAATATAGCGCTTTATAATTGATGATAATGAAGATAATTCCAGATCTGGTAACCTTATCCCTCTTGCTGCCCAGCCTCTCATATGATGGTTTAAAACAATTATTGGTTTATTGAGAAATTTCAAAATTAAAGTGTTAAATTATTTAATACAAATTCTTTTTCTGGGGGGTAATGATAGTGATTGTATAATATGTAAGATTTTTGGCCAGATCATTTTGATTACAGATAACCTCTCTTCCATCATGAAGAAAAGTTTATTTTGTTTGTCTATTAGATTCTTTATACGGTTTATACTGTCAGTATAATTATGATTTATTATATATTTAATGTTATCTGTTATAATTATTCCTAAATAATTAAATTTTTTCTCTTTGACAATGTATTTAATGAATTCATTTTTGATTCTATTCTTATTTGCATTTATAGGTAGGATCTTTGTTTTGTCATCATTAAATGTTGAACCAGATTTTTCTTTGAAATGCATCCATTGCTAAGAAAATGCAGACAGAGAATTATCATTATCATTTAATATCAGTAGGATGTCATCAGCCAACAGTTGAATTTTAGAGTTGAAATTCTCATTTATGTTAATACTTTTTATATCTATATCTGCCTGAGAAAATCTGCAAATGTCTCTATAATTAGGGTAAAACGCAGAGGGGAAAGAGGACATCCTTGTTTGGTTCCTTTCAAAATTTGTATAGAATCAGAAGTAAAAATGCCTATTTTTAACATATGCAAAAACAATCATTATAAAGATGATTAATAAGATGTGTGAAGTCACTTGAGAAATTATATTCTTCTAAAACCAGCAAGGGATATGTCCAGTTTACCAAGTCAAAGCACTATTAATATCAAGACTCATTAAAGTTAAGATCTCTTTTGTTTTATTTGCATAGTCAATTATTGTGATTATTCTTTAAAAACATTAAAACCACAACAGGCACCCAAAGAGGCAGGAGGTAATAATAAAACACAAGCCTGTAGGTGTAAGCAGCAGCAGGTTTAATCGCATAAACGCCACACAATCCAAAGCGTTTTCATCCACCAGACTTCTTCAGATGTAAAATTTTACATCTGAAGAAATCTGGTGGACGAAAACGCTTTGTATTGTGTGGTGTTTATGCAATTAAACCTGCTGCTGCTTACACCTACAGGCTTGTGTTTTATTATTACTTCCTGCCTCTTTGGGTGCCAGTTGTGGTTTTACTAGTTCTTGGTTCTGTGGCACCCTTTCCTTGGAGTCTTTAAAAACATTATTATAAGTATTTATGTTTAAGATAAAGCAGTTTGATCTTCATCAATCATGGAGGGTAGAATATTTTATTTATTTATTTATTCCAGTATGATGACCGGGGAGGTCCACTGGGGTCAGGGAGCCCATTTTTAGTGGAGGCCCTTGGAGAAAAGCTCCTCATTACATAGTCTATTCACAGAATATATTTTCATGTTTTAGAATGAATTACCATGAACAATTTATAATCGAGATTTAAAAGTGAAATTGGCCTGTATGAAGATCATTCAGTAGGATTTTTGTCAGTTTTTAAAATTGGAGAGATAAGGGTATATTTTCAGAAAGGAGGAACTTTACCTGGTCATTGACTGCAGAAAAAAAGTGTAGTATATCTAGGGCTTCTTTGAGTCACAGCTTATAAAGTTTAGATATAATCCCATTACTACCTGGTGCTTTATTAGGTTTTACTTTAGAAATTTGAGTTTGAAGAGATTGGTTTGTCAATTAATTTCATTTGGTCATCAGATAGTTTAGTTTTTATATGTTTTAATAATATTTAAATGATTTCTTCTGGATCTATTAATATGTTATTTTGATTGATTTTGTTATAATAATCACTGAATTCCTTTAGAATATCTTCTATTTCTATTACTTTTCTTTTCTTCCTGTGTGAGTAGACTTATTTTTATGTGATTGAACTTACTCTGTAATTTTGTTTTTGTGGCTAAATTGTGCATAGATTTTGGGTTAACAGAGTAGTTAATCTCCCTAAACTTCTCAAGGTTAATTTTAGTTTTATGGTTTAAGATTTCCAAGTATTTGTTGTTTAGCTTATTAATCTCTTCTGTATTATTTTATTTGTCTGATTTTCTAATTTTAACTTACCAAGTTTTTCTTGTATTTCATGAAATACTTTGTAACATTTTTGTTCTTTTTTCTTTTCTTTTTTTTTTTTTGACAACCAACTAGTGACTCTACCAAAAAGATATGGTTTTAGTGTATCCCATCAATACATTTCTGAAGTATCTTCTCCATTATTATTTTCTATAAAGGAAATTATTTTTTTTAATAAAAAGTTCTTAAATTCTATTCTTTTAAACAAGTTATATATGTTGGTAATCTTCTGATTTTTGACATTATTATTATTAGATTTCAAAAACAGCTCAAATGTAATTGTATTGTGATCTGAAAGCAGACAGGTTACTGTTTTGACTTTGCCAAGTGTATCAGTCTGGTCATTAGAAACAAACTCTTGTCAATTCTGGATTACATTCCATGTCTATGGGAATAATGGGTAAAAAATAATAAATTCAGGTCTGAAAATTCATTTATGCCTCTAAGATGAAACAGTTCAGTAAATTTTAACAATCCCTTTGCAGATGCTTGTATTCTCCTTTTACCTATTGTGTTAGTATCACTTGGTGATAATATACAATTAAAGTCTCCTGCTAGAATGATATTGACTTTCATGTTTTGAATTACTTGTTTTAGATATTGATCAACTGCTTTAATTCCTATTTGAAGAATCCAATACAAGTTAGTAAATGTTAATATCTTCGTATTATTCATTACAGTTACAGTATAAAGCATACCTTGATCACTTGCACTTTTCTTCTGGCAGGAAATTTTATTTCTAAATAATCCTAAACAACTCAATTAAGTGAATTATGATAAACACTGGTGGCCTAAAGGATTATATCAACACATTTCTTCAACGTCAACTATTTTCCTTTAAAAATCTGAAAGAGAAAATTTCTTCACTGTATCCTGCAGCACCATGAGTTATACAAAGGCATAATCCGTACCTCAAGACTCTGTGTTCAAAAAAGAGCTTCAGTCATTACTGACTAATATTCAAGAATTATCTATGAAAACAGATAGACTGGACACCAAAATAGATGACTTTAAGAAATAAATTAATGAAGCTCTTCAGTTTCAGAGAAAACAGATTTCCAGGACTGAAGACTCCTTGAATGATATGGCAGGAAGACTAAGTGAAGTGGAGAACAATACTGAATTCCTGTTAAAACAGGCAACTCACTACTAGCCAAAATAGATGACCTTGAAACAGGTCCCGTAGGAACATTTGTATTTTTACTCTACTAGAAGGAACAGAAGGTAACAATATGGCTAATTGCTTGTCTACCAGGTTCCCTAAGACATACGATTTGCCTGAAGCTCTCTCTTTTGGTATAGAGAAAGCATACAGATCTCTAGTTAATCCTGTATCAAAGTCCAGTACTTCCACAAGGCCCATCGTGACTAAATTTATTTCATCTCAGGATAAAGAACTGGTACTCAAAACTAACTGAGCTAAGTCACTACTTAAAGCAGAAGGAAATATTATTCATTTTGATAATGACTATTCAGCAACAGTGATGTCTAAAAGGAAACAATTCCTTCCCCCTTACAACAGAACTTAAAAAAAAAAAAAAAAAAACAGATAAAAGTACATAATTCTTTTTTCTGATGTCATGATTAAGGGCAGGTACAGTTATATATTTGCATTTACTTTGTTCTCAAAAACAAAGTCACGTGTTTTTTCCAGGTCACATATTTCAGCTGCATTCACACTCACGTCAGACAAAATCTCTGCTGTTTGGCGACTGAATCAACTTATGTTCTACTTCACTCATAGCTTAGTCTATGAAATCAATGCATTTACCTGCTTTTTCTGACTCTGGGGACAAATAAGCTATTCATTTAAACAATCGCCTGATGGTCAACAACAGCCTTGATAATTATAACTCTTCTGATTTTACTTAGGGAACCTTACTCAATTTCTTTATTTTATAAAAATGATTTGTAAATTATTCTCTGAATCCTCTTTTTGAAGACCTGCATGTGAGACAGGAAGATGCCTTATTTTTATGTTGAAAAGCAAAAATTATATTTTAGCTTGTTGGGTAAACTATGGCTGCCAACAGCAGTTCATGATTTAGATAATTAAAATCTGTATTTTTCATACCTGTAATGGAATTCGCCACTTCTACACCATCACAAAAGTAATTTCTTCCACCTATGTTACAATTTTGAGAACCTTTAAGTTCACTGAGATTTTCTGGACTAGTTTACCTTATCTATTCAAAAAAATATTTCTAGAGCTATTTACAAAAGCTTCACAAATGGCAGTGAAGAGAAGTTTCTCTTATATCATCATCATTTTTCACCATTCTCTTTAAAGTGCCTTCTATCACCATTCATATACAAACTGAAACACCAAATGTACCTTTTCAGTTAACAAAATTATATAAACCAAATTAAAATATTTCAGGTCAATTTAATATTTCCGTTTGGAATGATTCTGCCATCTACTGGTTAAGGTAAGAATGACACACCAGTGGAAAGAATTTAAAGTCTGCTTCAGTGTATTCGTCCACTGCAAAAGTAACTTAAAGAGCAACAAGCACCACAAAGGAAACAGGCTCAGTTTTTCCCTAGAACTGAATGTCTAGCATCCAGGGGAAAATGAATAGAAATCTGATTAGAAGTCTTTTAAACACGTTTAACTAAAAAAAGACTTTGCTACTTTTATTTTTTTCTTCAGCAATGCATGATAAACTGAATTCATAAAATTCTCTTTCTAAATTAACAGACAAATGACATCTGGAGAAGTTTTCTAAGTGATTACAGCTAGTCAGTATGGTCTGACAGAACATTATTAGCTTTGAAGAAAAGATAGCTAAACTGTGCATCCATGAAGGGCAGACTTTTTTACTCTATCCTCAGAACTTGTCAACAGAGGGTAAACCATAAACAGAAATCCAGGTTATACACTTATTTAGGGTCTATATTAGAACACCAAACATTCAAAATGTCGAGTGTTCTAATATCGAACCATAACAATCGAAAATACAAAACATCGAACATTCAGAACAGCAAATTTATTCCTAGGCAAAAGATTTGCTGTTCCAAAACACATATACATAACACAAGCACACCAAACAAACAGGAATCCACACACATACACCTAAACTCTTACACCTAACCCTACACTAAACTATACATACACCACTAACTATCCACTTACCTTAGCCCAAACCCTAACCCTAAGGTCCGTCACTATTGCACAGTCACCTCACCTGTGCCCTAACCCACATGTCCACACAATCGCACACTTACCTGAACCCGACCTGTAACTTTCCACCAGAGCACTGAAAACACCGAAGCAACAGAAATGGACAACCAAATTCTTTCCCTAGGAAAAAAAATTGGTTTTCTGTCTCTTCGATATTTTCAGTATCCGCTGAAAACGGGTCGATATTAGAATACTCGACATTTCAAATGTTCTGTGTTCTAATATAGACCCCTTATGTATGCTTCTTTGCTTATAAGTCACTCTTTATACTTTCACCTAAAAACTTCAGGGTGATGTGGGATGTTGTACTGAGCTGTATCTGCTTTAAGCTCACTCTGCATTCTAGAATGGCAAAATAATAACATAGCCATGCTTGAATCCTACTGTATAAATTGCTGAAGCAGAATGCAACATATGGTCAGTCAGTCTGATTGTCTAGATTGTGTCTGTGCCATTCAAGACCACTGTTCTTTCTTAAAAATGTGGTAAAATCTGTAACTCAGAGAAATAACACACACCATCTTTCCTTTAACAATCTATACTTATGTTGCTAACAGGAAGTATTATCAAAGAGGTGGAAACAAAGCCCATAGAAAGCAATGCATGCCTGCTTTGTCAAGTGTTCAACAGCTTGTTAAAAAAATGTTTCAACACATTTTATTTGACTTAGTGGTAAGGAAAGTGGTGAGTAACTTTATATGTTTGAAGCAATCATTCTCTTAACCACTGGGTATTTCAGTTCATCTAGCATCTGCAATGCAGACAAAAACATTGTATGATATATTACATTTCAGAAAGATAAAAGTAAACAACAGGTGAAGATTTATGGATGCACGATGAATAAGTTTGTCTGTGAAATGAACCCATGACCCAGACATTTGTCTGTATAGTATTGCTGTTATCAGCAGTTTCATCTACATATCATTCCCAGTCAGTGTCACCTGGCAACATTTTGAAATTATTGATTTGTTATTTTTGTTAGTGAGCCATTGTTCTCACTGCTGTTTTGTTTTTTTTTTTTTTAATATAACACCTCTTTTCCCAGGGAATACATACCCAAGACGATATGTTACCACACTGCAAAACAGATTCTGATATAAGAAAATAAAAGAGGTAGAAACACAATTATTCACTGCTAGATTCCTTCTAGAAAAGGTTATTTCACAAAAGTGTGGATTCCAAACTGGTCAATTAGTACCTGATTATTCTACCTGTAATTTTTACAAGCTGCTAAGTAGTTTCACAGCAAACTGGATAAAATCCATCTATTTTCAAAAAATACTTTGGTACAGTCAGCATAGATCATAAAGCTATCTTTTCAAGTACAAAAATCAATATAAAACTACATATACACTGAAAGCTAAGCTTTATAAATTATGCAAATGGTTTAATCACTTGGAAGTAAGTAGCGGTGGTGCAGCAGTTAGCGTTGTCGCCTCACAGCAAGAGGTACTCCCGTTCAGTTCTCAGCTGGATCACTTACTGTGTGGAGTCTGCATGTCCTCCCCATGGACAAGTGACTTTAAAGACATGTAGGTAGGTGCAAGCGTGAAAGTGCGTGCCTTCGTTGAAGGCTGGGCATCGGGCTGGCAACTTGGCACTATAAAAATCCACTGCCAATCATGAGTGGACGGAGTTCTGGGAAAAGCCGAAAATCACAGGTTTAATCATTTGGAAGGACTTCAGTATTACCATGACTGACTGTGGTACATTTTAATAGCTTGTCCGTGTTCAGTTTGTTTTTGCAAACAGAAGTGGCAAGTTACCATATTTCTGTTGCATATCTAAACTGCAAATTTCATCTTTAATGTTCTAATTATGGTTTTGCAGAAAAGCAAAAAAAAAAAAAATGTAAAACATCTTTAACTTAGAACATGCCTTGCAGCCTGGGACTGCTATGAGGTATGTTGTGGGAAGTAAACATTCTTACCTCTAATGTTTAATACATTCGGGTGCGTTGGTAAGTAACCCTTACAAAGAGAATACAAGGTGACTTTAGAATTGCTACCTGTCTGTGGAAACGATAAGCCTGCATAACTATTGCTGCTCACAGATAAGTGTGGTAAACCAATGAGAAACAGTAAATTCTGGGATGTAGATGGATTAGATAATAATTAAAGAGATAATATGAAGAAGATTCTAGAAGTTTATATTGTTAAATATGTTGAGTTAGCTGGAGTTACATATGTAGACTAAGAATTTATTCACAGAGAGAAGGGATGATTATTCAGTAAATAAGGTTTGGTAACAAACCAATTTTTCCAGGGACATCTTCCAAGTGGGGTTAAATATACTAGTAAGAGTTAAGAGGGCAGGGGGGAGGAAAGGCTTAAATGTGAAGGAGGGATGATTGGGAGGAAATGAGGTAAGGGTAGGGATAGGCTTAAGGGGGCTTATGCAAGTGTAACTGGGTAAAGAATCACATTTTGCATTATTTGGAGGTTCCCTGGTTTTAAGTCTTGGCACGGCTGTTGTTCTGGCTTTGTTTCAAGGTGCAACATTGCCCAGGTTTGCCAGAAAGATTTTCGCCATATCTGTTGTGGAGGGCATTGTTGTCTCAGTGTAGCTGCAGAGTGTGTTTTTGCGTTTGGGAAGAACTGCATGGTTGTTGCTGCTATCATCTATATTGTTGATATATATATATATATATATATATATATATATATATATATATATATATACATAACCACACACACACACAAACACACACACACACACACACACACACACACACACACACATACACACATACACACACACACACACACACACACACACACACACACACACACACACACACACACACACACACACATACACACACACACATATATCTGCAACCATAAGCTCCACTTTAACAACTTGGCATTTTGCTGGCTCATATGATGTAGCCATGTTAAGGAATTGTGGTCTGTAACTACAGTGAATTTCCTACCATACAGATAAGGCTGACATTTCTGCAGTGACCATACTATGGCTAGACATTCTTTTTCTACAGCTGCGTAACATTCCTTCCTGGGTTGGAGACTATGGCTGAGTACTGGGTATACTGGGTATTCTTCTCCCTCTGAGAAAATCTGGTTGAGTCCAGCCCCCATCCCATTGCTTGAAGCAACTACCTGGCATCCACTGCAAATACTCAGCATCAGGGCCTCCCTATCTAACTAGGCTTCATCACGTTAATATGGTACACTATGTGCCCCTGCCTCTTCCCTAGCAGATTTACCATGTAATTAACATGACTGACCTTTCTTATCACTTCGAAGGGTCCCTCCCAATTTGTCTGAGAGGAATAAGTACCATAACCTGATGCCCACAGCATACTCTCATGCTTGAGCATTCCTGTCATACCAGACCTTTTTCTGCTGTTAGGCTCCTAATAAGTTCTCCTTAACCAAGCTCATGAACTCCCTAAGTTATGTCCTGAAGTTTAGAACAAATGCCACAACAGACTCCTTGTGGGATTCACACCCAACATCCCATTAATCACGAATCAAATCTAAAGGCTCCTTCACCCTATACCCATGCAGCAACTTAAAGGGTGAAAAACCTGTGAATTCCTGGGGTACCTCTATGTATGCAAACAGCAGATGGGCCAAATATGTGTCCCACTCTCTCATAAACTGGTCTGCAAATACCTGTAGTGTGGTCTTTAGTGTAAAGTTTAACCTCTCTTCAAGACCATTTGTCTGGGGGTGGTCTTTAGGTGCTTCATCCCACAGCACTTCCACAGCCAGGCCAACAGGTCTCACATAAAATTGGCACCTCTATCAGACAGTATTTCTCTCAGAAAACTTACCCTGCTGAAAATCTCTAGCAAAGAATTTGCCACCTACTCTGTCATCATGGAGGACAGAGCCACCACCTCAGTGTATCTAGTAGCATAATCTACTACCACCAGGATATACTTCTTTCCTGTGGAACTTGTTGTACTCAAGAGGCCCCACAATATCCATACCTACCCTCTGAAACAGCTCCTCAATCACAGGCAAAGGCATCAAAGAAGCCTTGATCTTGTCTCCTGCCTTGCCTACTTTTTGTCACTGCTCACAGGACCTGCAGTACCCTGTTACATCCCTTGCTATCCTAGTCCAATAAAAGGTCTGCATAATACATCTCCTGGTATGCTTTACGTCCATATGACCTGCAAAGAGAATGTCATGGGCTATGGCTAGAAGTGCCAGACTGCTGTATTACCTCATCCTCTAGCCCTTCCTTAGGGGTCTACTCTGTATACAGTAACCCTTTATTCCAGTATACAAACTTCCCTTTTCCTTGATAATCAGGTGCCTCCTTAGCTGTCTCTCTCGAGCCTCGGAATGTCTCAGTTCTACCTTTGTGACCATTCCCAGCTCCCTTTCCAGCAGAAGCACAGTCTCTTCTGACAGAGGTGCATCAATGTCAGCCTGGGTACTGACACTCACCTCTGCTCTTGCAGTCACCCTGTCCATAAGAACATCAGTACCTCACTTTCAGGCTCACTGCTACAGGGTAGCTCCCTCTCTGAAATAGCCACCTCACCAGCCCCAGCTTCAAGTGTGGTGTGGTATCTATCTGGGTCTAGCCAAGCTACCTGACCCACATGCCTGTCTCCAAGCCTGACTATGTGTAACTGCATGCACACAAGGTACTGCATTATCAAAATAATTCCCTTTCAAGACATCTGCAGGGATATCCTGAAATGCACCTACCTGCTTGCTTCCTTTTCCACCCTCCCAGTTAAGGTAAGCCCTGGCCAAAGGTATTTGGAATGGAGTCTCTCCTAAATCTCTGACTGGTGTTGAGTGCCCAAACAGTACTGTTCCTCTTTAACCACTGCAGGCTTCACAATCGTTATGTCAGAGTCTGTCTCTCTCTCTCTCTCTCTCTCTCTTAGCAGTGGCCTGTCTTCCATCCACTAAGATAGGATACAAACTTCAGTGATAGTTTGATACCCCTGTTGTTTCCAGACAACTTACCACTAGCATGTTGTTATTCCCACTTGCTGGCTCCTTCACTTTTTGTTCCCCACCTTGCCTCAGTGGACATTTGTATGCTACATGGCTCCTCTGGTTACATTTAAAACATCTAACCCTTGGTCTTGGCCATGTACCTGAACTAGTGGCTTATCTTGTTACAGGTGTACTCTGTTGGGATGGTTTAGGCTACCCACCATGGGTTTCTCTATAACCACGTGCAGCACTGGGTACCCTTTCTTGTGCAGTGATGCCTTGCTTGCTAAGTAGAGATCTCCTGTTTCTTCCCAACTCATCTGCAGAGTTACACTCCCAGTCTGCCAACCAGATTCTCATGTCCTCACACAAAATTCTAAGGGTTTATACCCTCACCAAAATGTCTACCAGCCCCTCAAAAGTGGTGACCTGACACCCACAAACCCACATATGAAAATAAGTGCTTAACTGAGCAATATAATCACATACACATTCATCTGCTTTGTGTCTATGCTCAAGAAACAGTTTTATGTAAGCTTCAGGTGTTAACTTAAAGCATTCCAGTAAACATTGTTTTACTTAAACAGTTAAACAGTATCAGTCAATTTAGAAACAGACATTACAGTTTTGCCATGGAATAAGGGGGTCAGAAACCGTACCTAGAGCCCTTGGTCAACATTATACTGTTTGCATACATTTTCAAATACATGAATAAAACTATCAAAATCATCATTGCCTGTAAACTGTGGAAGAAATTGACTGACTTTTATTACTTTTGGGGTTTAGTTATTCCCTTCTCCATTACCAGCATGACCCTGCCAAAGACTCAGCATCTTCCTCTCATGTTGGTGCTGTTTCTCATTTTCTTCAGCCTTCAAAAGCTGCAGTCTCTCTTCAACCTCCAAACACCACAGTTTCTCTTCTGATTCTTATTCCATCTAATTATCCAGTTGTTTGGCCTCCAGTTCAGTTCCCTTTAACTCCAGATGGATTTTTAAGTCCTCTGAGGAAAAGGTGAACTGTCCTGTTTCTGAAAATTGCACATCTCCATTACCAGACTTGTTGTCTTCCAGGTTGCTGGTCCATGCTGCAGCTGTGACCAAGGCTGAAATAATTTCCTCTTTAGTCAGGTTGGCATGTACCATTCCTTTGGCTTTACACACCTTGGCCAACTGGTTCTTTGTCAGCTTGCTATAATTCTCTTCTGACATATTTGCCTGCTTTCTCTAACTAAACTAATTTAACAAAAATAAATAAAACTGTTGTGAAAATGAAACTCTCTATGTTTAGCTTGTGGCTGCTGAGAATACACACATTTTCAGTGACAATTGCCCACCAGCTACCGAAGTTCAATTAATATCCCACCCAGCTACCTCCAATATGTGATGGGTCCCTACTCTGGGCCAGCAATCAATGAGACTCATTTCTCACCACTGACTCTGGTGAGGGATGGTCACTAAGAGTAAAGATGGATTCACACAATATTTTCAGATTAAGTTCCCTGCACCAAGCACTATTTCCCTTAAGAGCACATAGGGAGCATGCTTCAGACCTGGGGCTGGACTCTGTCTCTGTCTCTCTCTCTCTTCAGGCCTGCACAAACCACAACACTGACCACTTTGGAGCTCTGTGTCCCTGTTCCCAGCAGCTGACACACAAACTTGGATATTTGAGTTTAACACACACACACACACACACACACACACACACACACACACACACACACACACACACACACACACACACACACCTGGGAAAAGTGAGCACAGATTTACTAGCAGTGCTCCTTTCTGCGCAGACTCTGAAGTAATCATGCTGCCACCAGTCAGCTACCCTACGTCTCTTACAAAGGGTACCCAATTATACTGTGTAAAATGAATACCAATACAAATAGTAGGATGTGACCAAAGTAGCAAGGCTTTCAGGAGCAGCCACAGTGTCACTAAAACAAGCTTAAGTATTCTCAAGATGTTAAAAGTATTCTCTAAAGGACCAGCCACAATGAAAGATATTAAAATATTTAATGATAAATAATAAAACAGAAAACAAAAGAATACTGAATACAATAAACAACAGAGTTTCAACCACAGAAATATAAAAACATTATACAGTCGGATAGTATCTCACAGATGCAGAAAACAATACTAAGCTATTGTCGCTAAATGTCCCTGACTAACTAAATAATTAATGTTCCCTGGCTACTTATTAAAGCAAGGCAAGCTGATGTGTTTTGAGTGTCTTACCACAACAAAAGACAGATGATGTCTCTCTTTGCCTGTGTGGATATGTGAGATATATATCTTGTCAGAAATATTTCCAGTCAGGTTCCTAAGTGCTGCTTTGAGAGTTCCAAAGAAACCAGATGTTGGTTAGAGGATGCCATTACATCTGGTCACCTGACTCTGGTACAATACACACATAGAACTTTACTAAGATCTGTGGCAGCATCTGAAAGCTATAACACAATTTTAAACTTTCCACCCTTCAAGGGCTCACTGATAAACATATACATTTGAGCGGTCACAACAATACAACCTAATATACATGCCTACATTCTTTCTGTCCAGCAGGACATACTGCTGATGCATTTTTAACACAACTTTACAAATATATTTTAACTCAAACATCTCTACAAATCAGTGTGATAGTCAAATAACATAAAATTATTTACAAAACTACAGCTATCTATGCTGACATATGTACACACCTACTGCACTACTCTCCCTGGCACAGACGGCACTACCTCATAACGCCACATACATGTTTTTGTTTTTATAAAGATATAAGCTTAGTTTAAGAGGAACATTTATCAGTTTGTGGTATGGAATAGTGAAAGAGACAGTAATAATAAAATAGGTTTAGACAGTTGTGATATATAGTGCTAAAGAAAAAAGTGTTATAAAGAAGACATGTTACTATTGGGAAGGGGAGGTGTTCTTCAAGCTACGTACTTGCCAGATGGCAGACCAGTACTTTAATTCATGGATAAAAATTTAAATGTTTCACTATAATCAGTCCAAGCAAGAAAATATAGTACCCCTATTTATTGTGGTCCAATTCTGTAGGCTACTCGACATAGTTGGTCTAAAAGTATCCTTGGACCACTTTTCCATGGAGTGTTGCTTTAGAAAAGTGGAGAATGTAATGCCTTGCCACTTAGTTTAAAGAGTTCATGCAGTTCTTTATGTTGTTTTATTAAATAGTTTCCTCGGGTGTAATTATAAAGGGCAGTAGACTGTGAGGAGAGAGAAAAATAAGAGTCACCAACAGTGGCAGTTAACAGTGAAGTTTATAATTGCCTGGATATCCTAATGTGCAAAAGAGGATGGATTAGAAAAGATGTGGACTAAGTGGAAGAAGGGAAATGTAATTTGCAGTAGCATTAGTAAAGGTAGAGGAGGTAGAATCAGTTGGCACGAGTATGGAAAACAGTTAAGGGGAGAGACAGCACCTCAACAGTTAAATTCTCACAGTCAAATAATATGACACAATGTAAATAAAGCAGCTCTAACAAAAGGACTTTATAGGTAATTTAAAATGACACAATATAACATTTCTCTAGCACAGTACATATCATGACTAGGCTCTTTAGAATAATCAAAAAGCACAGCAATTTTAAGATACACTAACTAGAACTGTCTCAGTCTGGCAATAACTATGGTTTGTGTGAGCAAAAACTGCATTGAACAGAATGGCAGCTCTAACACAAACACTCAAACAGATAAATTATAATGATGTAATGTAATACATCTCAAGCAAAAGTACATTTAAGAGCGGGGCAATTAGAAGCCACAAAATGCTTAAACTCTCACAGTCTAGCAGTGACTATGGTCTGTAGGAGCAATTTACATTGAAACAGCTATGAATACAAGAACAATAGATTAAACAGAGTTATGCAGGGAATAAAGTACAGTAAGCATAGGACACTATCTCAGAAACATAGACTCTAATAACGTTTCCATTGAGAAAGTGTTATAAAGGTAATAGCAAGAGAAAAAGAAAACATTTTTAATAACAGCAACCTGAATTTGACTTACTTCCTGGGCATGCACGCAGATCGAGAGGGATCTTGCGAGGGAGAGCTATGCTGCTGGGAGCTAATTAGAAAAGGAACAACATTATTTTGTGCTGCAGGTTTTAAATGCCACAATGTATTATGGGAGAGTTTACGCTAAGGTAAGCGTGGGAAAGTGTGCAGTAATTAAATCAATTCAGGAGGCGGGCTGACCCATGATAGTGGGGAAAGGAAAGAAAAAGTAATAAATTAAGGTGCTTATATATTTTCTAAACAAAAAAAAATTTAAATACTGTCCCTTAGTTAGAGTTGCTTTATTTATTTATTTACATGTTCTGTTTTTATAAAAATATAAGCTTAGTTTAACAGGAACCTTCACCTTTTGTGGCATGGAATAAATAGTAGTACAGACAGTAATGGTAAAATAGGTTTAGCCAATTCTGATATATAGTGTCAAAGGAAAAAGGGTTTTAAAGAAGCCATGCTACTATAGGGGAAGGGGTTCCTCAAGCTGCGTGCTTGCCAGAGAGCAGGCCAGTACTTTACTTCATAGATAAAAATTTAAATGCTTCATTATAATTATTCCAAGCAAGAAATATATAGTACCCCTACTTATAGTGGTTCAATTCTGTAGTCTATGTGAGGTAGTTGATTTAAAAGTATCCTCAGACCACTTTTCCATGGAGTGCTCCTTTGGCCAAGTGGAGACTGTAATGCTGCACTGCTTAGTTTAAAGAGGTCATGCAGTTCTTTATGTTTTTTTTTTTGTTTGTTTTTTGTTAGTTTCCTTGGGTGTAATTATAAAGGGCAAAAGGGCAGTAGATTCCTGGCATGCAGCTCAGGGGATTCTGTGAGGGATATTCTGCTTGGGGTTAATAAGAAACAATCTTAGTGCATGCAAAATAAGTTGCAATAGCATAATAAATTTCTATTTAAAATCCAAAATATAAGTTATATAAGTATTTAATGTCCACACATATCCTGCACCCTCTCAAGACTCCTCTAATTTTATACACTAACTCCAAGATCAGATAAACACAGGGTAAGGGCATATTCCCCATCCCCGGGAAGTGTGCAGTTTCAGACACCTGATTAGTCAGTCATAAACAGCTGTCAACCAAACACACACACACATTCAATCTTTAGTCAGGAGCTCATACATACATACATATATATATATATATATATATATATATATATATATATATATACATACACACATATACATACATATGTGTATGCGTGTCTGTGTGTGAGTGTGTGTGTGTGTGTGTGTGTGTGTGTGTGTGTATATATATATATATATATATATATATATATACATATATATATATATATATATATATATATATATATATATATGGGTTTGATACACTAATTCGAAATAGTGCATGGAATGCTCACTGCAGCGAAAGTGCACTTAATGGAAAGTGCACTTATGGGAAGTTCAGTACAATGAATAGGTGTTGTATTGAACTTCCGTGCAGTACTCACAGACCTTAGGGTTAGGGCTATCCCCTTACCATGACCCGTGCCCTAACCCTAAGGTCCATGATGACTGCAGCGTGGTGAAGGACATAGCAATGTCCTCCACTATGGTGTGATAGTCACGAACCTTAGGGTTAGGGCATGGGTTAGGTTAAGGGGATAGCTTTACTAACTATCCCCTTACCCTAACCCGTGCCCTAACCCTAAGGTCCGTGACTATCGCACCATAGTGGAGGACATAGCTCGTTTTATATGTCCTCCACTGTGCTGTGGTGTTTTCGGTGAAGTGCACTTACGCAAAAGTTCACTTTCGTTAAAGTGAACTTTTGCAGAAGTAAAGCTTCCTATTACAAGTTCGTAGTAGTGAACTTTCGTTCTTGTAATAGGAATCCATATATATGGGATCTGTAATGTTCATTGAACAGCCGTTTCAGCCAGTCACTTTTATTCAAGTTATTCACATACAGACTTCATCAAATCTACCCAGAGAATACAAATGTCTTCCAGTTTATAAAAAAGAATGAAGCATGTGACCTATACAGCTTAATAGCTGATTATTTTAATTAATTAAGCAATTCAAAAATACCATAAAAAATAACAAATCCTAAAAATCATTGCATAAATTGGATTTCCAAGTTTTAAGAATCCTCTGTTAACAATTTGTATCCATATTTTTAACACAAAGGAACTCAGTTTAAAACATTATTTCTTTATATTTATTTATTGACACTTGGTGACTGGGCCAGGAACCCATTTTCAGCAGGGGTCCAGGGAGAAAAGGTCCAACAATACAATTGAATATGCAATTAATTACAGTCAATATACTATTACAATATACAATTAATAGACATGCAAATAATCTGAGCTGTAAGAATTCCTAAAATATAGTTTGAAGAATTATAAAAAGAGATGGTTAATAAATAATAAGATTACTTAGGGGTCAGAGTAGGAAAAGATCGATCACAGAATCATACATAAGAAGTGTAATACAGAAAATAATGTTTGTATGAAATAAGGGAAAAAATATAAAGACTTTTAGGAGGGAAGCGACAGTAGAACACAGAGGTGAAGACAGTACTTATAGGTTAATATATATATATATATATATATATATATATATATATATATATATATATATATATATATATATATATACGGGTCATGCCAAAAAAGCAGAGGAAGGAGTTAAATAAGGAGAGGGGGTTAATAAGTATGAAGAATATACTAGTGAGAAAAAAACAACATTTGATAAGCCAGTGCAGATTAGAGAAAGACTCAAGAATCTAGATAGCAGGAGGGGTAGAGGGGGAGAAAGGAAATAGGATGAGGGGTGAAATGAGGAAAGTGGGAAAGAGAGGGGTTATGTGGAGAGATAGTTATAAGATGGGTAGTTAAGTATGTTAGTGTTTAGTTGTAGAGCAAGGGCAGATATGGATGTCAAAGAGGTAACTTTGTAGTGTAAGTTTAAACTTCTTAAAGGAGTCTAGGACAATAATATTTGAAGGTAAGGCATTCTAGAGTTTCGTGATGCTGTAGGAGTAGAGGTTATGTCTGATTCTTTTACTGGCTTTATATACCGTTAGAAGCCATTTGTTTGTAGAAGGGGAGAGACCTGTTTGGAGTATAGGTTTGTAGGATATTTTTCAGTGTAGATCAACTATCAGGCTGGTATATGGTTGTGTGTGCTACATATAATTGTACAGAGTGAAGGTAATGGGGGAATTCCAGCCAGTCTAATTCATTAAGAACTTGGTAATGGTGTGAAAACTGTGAACGGTATGAAGTACCCTGTGATAGCAAAATTGAGGCTTGCTTTTTAGGGATGTATGGAGGTTGGTTAAAATAGGAGCCCCATATAAGATGGAATGAAGTAAGACGTTATTAGAGAGTGTTATTCTGGTAGGTTTGTTCATGAAGTGTTTGTGCCTTCATAGTTTTCCTAGTTTAAAATGCTTTTTATTTATTTATTTTTTTTTTTTATGGCGTTGAGTATGTGTTGCTCAAAGGTAAATTTATTAACTATGGTGATGCCCTATAGTTTTGCTTGAGTTACAATTTAAATTTCTGTGTTGATTTATGAATATATTTTGAAATCGTGAAGAAGTGGTTTCGGTGTGAATAAAAGAAGTTTTAGTTTTGTTAGGATTTAGAAGATCCTAACAAGATTAAAACCTAAGAAAGCCATAAAAACCTACTTCAATCACTCATAACTTTACTGCACTCTTTTCAAGTACAGGAGCTACTGAAACTGATTCATTAATAACAGGAAACACTGTTGCATTTAATTTTAACTGCCATAAACTTTCTTTGAACTCGACAGATGTTTTCCATGAGCTACCCCTATGGTTTCTCTTAATTTTATCCCACATAAAAACAAACTTCTTGTAACATGTGCATTTAACAGAAAGCTTGTATAAAGCAAAATTTGGATTTTTCTTCCTGTATCATAGTAATGTTTATAAATGCAGTTTCTAATGCTCCTCTCTGTTTTGTCAACATAAAATGCTCAACAAACAGAACACTTCATTAAATAAACTAAACCTGCTGTACCACAATTACCAGCCTGAGGAAAAACAGTTTTGTTCCTTACATTATGCATCTTAAATGACTGCACCTCAATAATGTCAATACATTGATTAGACACATTTTTATGCCTAATTTGCTGCCTAAACTTTTTTTCTAATTGATGTTTGCTACAATACCATTTATGTTATTTGCTCTTTTGAACACAGAGTGCGTGTGTATGTGTGCTGTGCTGTGTCTGATCAAGTTTATGATAAATAGTATATTCACTACAATTTCTCAATATTTTGTTGTGCTGAATTGTGTGCCTGGTATGAATTAATGTAGTCATATGATACTTCAAGTTTCCCTTGAGATCAAAAGCATGTTACTATAGTATCTCAGTCTCACTACAATGCAAACCCAAAACTTGCAGTCAGCACCATTGCACAAGACTTATAAATCAGCATGTTTGCAAGGGAGGGTTCTGTCTCCCTGCATTCCTTAATGGAGGGGAGGTCCTGATACTACACTCCTCAATCAAAATGTACTAACTCTTGCTTATCTCTAACTATAGGTTTAAAAGTTACTCATCAATAACTGAGCAACAATTAAACCAGGCTTTGACCTTAACACATGAAGCATTACCACTGTAAAATGAACATATACACAACTCATGATCAATAACAATGCATATCTTACCCCCTCAGTACTACACAAATTTAACTTTTCTAATTCACCAAACTGTCCATACTGTAGATCGCAGAAAGCTGATGTAATTCATATGTTTTGGAGCTGCAAATATGTATTTAAATTATGGAACTCATTGCTGATAGACCACTAGTACTATACTCCTGCTAGTACCAGATAATGACCGGAAAACCAGATTAAAGCTTTACACTATTCATACTACCACAATATATTAATATTGAGCAGGTTATACTAGCGTCATAGAGTCATAGATCCACTGAGTTTCTCCAGTCAAGTTTATGTCCAAGAGAAACTGCCAAGTTTTAATAAACAGCGATTATTTACTTTTAACATCCCTTAACACATTAACAGGAAAATCCTTAAAGATTTTTTAAGAATAGAATGATCAACTTTAATCTGGTTTTCCGGTCATTATCTGGTACTAGCAGGAGTATAGTACTAGTGGTCTATCAGCACGAACTGAAGAAATGTAGAAACCACCACGAAAATAAAGATAAAATGAATTTATTGTGGACCAAAAAACAAGCGCTTTCACGCAATGTAAATTGCGCTTCCTCAGGTTACAAACTACAAAACCAAATGAGTGATTATATACAAATGCAATGCCTTTCAATCAATTTAATTAATACAATCATTGGGTCATTAAACCCAAAGTATTCATTTAGAACAGATAGATGTTCAACATAGACATCGCAAACAATCTAACATTATTAAAACAAACAACCAAACAACCTAGTCATCATTCAAAGGCACCCAAGTGCAAAACTAAAAATACAAATTGTATTAATATTTAAGATATATTTCTTAAAGATTGAATAAAGTAAAATAAAATAAAATGGAACATTAATGCCATGACCATCCAAACAATGAAATTTCTTTAGCAAATGTTTAAAGGAAGCTAAGTCCATATTTGGAGAGCCTGGTGTCAGGGTTTCCGTTTCTACTTAATTCTACAATAAACACAATTAAATAATTAACAGCCTGCAGACCCTTAGTTCAAATCTGCAAGAATCAGGAAACATTGCCCATAAATGGCTAGGAATATATCCAGAGTAAGTGTGTGTGGAATCGCCATAATATGCAAGATCGTAACGGCGAAAGGTAGAAAATAAAAACAAAATATAACACAACTTCATTTGCCACTAAGTGGTTATACTAAAATATAAAAATATAAAAATATGTACATATATAAATATATATGAAAACTGTGGAAAATACCAAAGTAATGTATATACAAAATATATAAAAATATATATACAAACAAAGATGTGTATCAATTAGATAGTATCATTCACCTAAAAAATATCAATTAATAACAGCATAAAATGGCGCTTTAAATTTAACATCGCTGACTAAATACTAGAAAAAACTCAGTATTAAAGCCTTGGTATTTAATTTATAATGGACATAATATGTTATCATAATAATGACGACTAGAATAAAAATATATATTAATTAACTTCATAAACATATATAATGTTGCTCTAAAACATAATTATTTAATATTTCATATAAAAATCTAGCATATTATTAAGTGCCAAAGATGCGCTATCTAAAGCACACCCACTAACAGTATGTCACACAAACAATAAAAATAAAAATAAAAATAAAAATAAAATAATACTTAATATTTGATTTTGCATACCAAAATATACTACTAATAATTTGTTAAATATTACTTTACATTGCGTTATAATAAACGCTCTACTCCATAATTAAGAACATCTTAACAAAAATTAATATATCTAAGACATACAATAGTTCATTATACCATGTCTGAGCAAAGCAATATATCCAGAACACCCTTCATAAGTGTTTTCATCAGAACAGAATATGTAAAAATCTATATAAGATTTATGCGTCTGAATCAATGGGACTATAACGCTCACTATCAGGAAACATGACAAATAGTAACGGGCTTCAACAATGATTGCGTAGATGTTATAAAAACCATGGGAATACAAACTAGACATGGTCACAAGGAATATATATAATATACATAAGAATCTGTATCTACAGTGTAGAAAAGTGTACGCATTAGTGAGATAATACGGAAATCAAGTTACTGGTGTTCACTGTGAGGACCACACTGAGAATGTGTATGAGAGACAAGATGAAAATAGAAAAGTGAGAAAAAAGATAGAAGATAGAAAAAAGTAAGATGACAATATCTGATAGAAAGTTAGGAATAACAGAGCTGGTGGAATCAAGATAACTGATGTTATATGAGGTTGTTACATTAGGCTCAAATTTCCAATATATAAATATATTAGTAAGCTATAAGCATTGTCTCAGCACATTAGCTAGTATTATAATGGCTTTAAATAACCTGGAAAGATGTATATCTAAATAATATTAGAATTATGTAGGACCTGATAAAACAGGTCGAAGATTGACAACCGTGTTTAAGGGAGGGTTCTGTCTCCCTGCATTCCTTAATGGAGGGGAGGTCCTGATACTACACTCCTCAATCAAAATGTACTAACTCTTGCTTATCTCTAACTATAGGTTTAAAAGTTACTCATCAATAACTGAGCAACAATTAAACCAGGCTTTGACCTTAACACATGAAGCATTACCACTGTAAAATGAACATATACACAACTCATGATCAATAACAATGCATATCTTACCCCCTCAGTACTACACAAATTTAACTTTTCTAATTCACCAAACTGTCCATACTGTAGATCGCAGAAAGCTGATGTAATTCATATGTTTTGGAGCTGCAAATATGTATTTAAATTATGGAACTCATTGCTGATAGACCACTAGTACTATACTCCTGCTAGTACCAGATAATGACCGGAAAACCAGATTAAAGCTTTACACTATTCATACTACCACAATATATTAATATTGAGCAGGTTATACTAGCGTCATAGAGTCATAGATCCACTGAGTTTCTCCAGTCAAGTTTATGTCCAAGAGAAACTGCCAAGTTTTAATAAACAGCGATTATTTACTTTTAACATCCCTTAACACATTAACAGGAAAATCCTTAAAGATTTTTTAAGAATAGAATGATCAACTTTAATCTGGTTTTCCGGTCATTATCTGGTACTAGCAGGAGTATAGTACTAGTGGTCTATCAGCACGAGTATACCAATGACCATCAGAAGCGAGTTATTAATTCAATGGTTTCAAAATGAGAACGTTCACCTAACATAGTGTTGTAACGTTTGTTTTTATTTATTTGTTATCCATTAGAGTTACAACAGTGAATGGTTACATTGGGTATTACCTTACAGACAAATTGAATAACTAGATAGGTTTTAATTAATTAAAGTTGCTAATTAGAATTGTATTTTTATTGGTTGAATTTTACTATTTGAACTAGGATGTATTCACTGTTTAATGAGATCCGAAGAAGCGTGCATTTTGGCACGCGAAAGCGCTTATCTTTTCTGTTTTTATGCTGATTTGAATAAAAGAAGAAATCCTCACTTCTCGTGGTGTGTCCCGTGGATTTTTACACTTGATTTACTACGTGGTACATACAGATATGTAATGACAGAATTTCACCAGAACAGGGTAAGCTTGGAAAATGGATGTAATATAAGAGTTTATGGCGGTTCTGTATAGCTGTAAATATTATTTCATGTTGGTAGATAGATACTGTTCACCGATAATTCTGTACCCAGTGTATTAATACATTGTTGTTGTTGCTCTGTCTTTGTTTTTTCTGTACATTGAAAAATTCAAAATAAAAAACTTTGGGAAAAAAAGGTACTAACACCTATGTCACAGAAACGTTTTGAAGAATGAAAGACAAATTACGTAATTAATGGAATAATTCACTATTTTCCACTACTCTACTACTCTTAGTAACCTGAAATCAGAAATGGCACAAAAGAGCACAAGCAGTAAGGCAATAACTTTTGGATGGGAAGGATCAAAAATGCAATTCAGCACTTTGAATGAAAAGTTGTTTTACATGTTGACAGAATGTCATGTTACAGATACCACTGTTCTCCAAACAGATGAAGACACATGCACACACATACACTACACATACACAGATCTACTTCATATTATCGAATTACAACAATTAAATTTCATAATATGAAGACCACAAACTCAAAAACCTATATTACTGAAAGTTCACAACTTTGACACCTATAATATCGAAGTTAGAACAGTAAATGGTATGTTCCTATGAGAACATGTTTTGTTAAAGTTAAATGATATTTCATTAAATACTGTGCTGTCTCTTTAAGATTTTGTGTTTTGGAAGTAAATGAAATATGGCGGATGTCAGGAAGCTGCTGGATTCACTGGGGAGTTTTGTGGAAATGTAAAGGTTAAAAGAGGAAAAGAAGTGATGAACATTAACAGTTATATTATGTTAATGTTAAGTTGTTGTTTTAAGTACATACGTAGTGGTAGATGAAGTGTGTGTTTGTAGTTTACCATTTTCCTCACTGTAGTGTGATCTCACAGTAAGTACATTTAATTTGTGGGGGGGGGGGGTTGAGGGCACAGTCCCCCACATGGGAGGTGCAGTGGGATACAGCCCCCCCCGCAAAAGCATAGAAGTTAAAAAATAGTTGAAGTTTTGAGTTGGTGAAGTGTCAGGGGTTTCTGTTTGTTCATAGGTTCATAGGAAGGTACTAGGCTATCGGCCTTAGGGCCTATATAAGCCTAGCCAAAAAGGTACCCTGGCTTTTGCCACCCAAGAAAATTATTTTCCTGTGTCCCTGTCCAGCAGAGCCACAGAAGTGATCCCCGGGAAACATATATATTTTGTAGGTAACACCCATGGGGCATTTTATGAAAAGGAGATAGCTTTAAGCACGAAAACATTTTAAAAGGGTTTTAACAATAAAAATTGTTTTAATGAAACAATCAAATAATTAATCAATTAAAGAATTTGTATATAAGTAAATGATTTATTGAGTTAAAGTATCTTGATAAAGCCCGGGAGAGCCCGGGCGAAAGCGCTTGATCTACTTGTTTTATTTCTTCGTGATTTTCTGACTTTGTGGATTATACAATAGAGCTACTTGTTTATCTCTTCGTGACCTTGTGGAAAATAAATTGTTGAACATAAGAAACGTTGGTTCCAGCCTGTTTTTCCAGCTGTGGTTTTCGTGATTTACCAAGAGGTTGTCCTGCAGTTGTTTTTTTGCTTACTAGTTTCTGTTCTACATGGCGGAAGATGCAGGAACCCCAGATTTTAATAACACGCCTATCATCTTGGCAGATGACAACAATTTGAATGATGATGCGCCGGTAACACGGGGAGAATTTAGGCAAGTGATCTGCCTACTCTCACAGCTAAGCGGATTACTGACAAAAGAAAGTAACGCTAGTTCTAAAGTACCACCACCAAACCAACAAGAACTATTGAATGAGAAAGAACCAACAGTAAAAAGAAAAAGACTTTCAACTGAAGTATTTGAAGACGAGCGTTCACACAACCAAAACGCTCCAAACTCACGACACAAGGGTCCGTATTCAAACCAAGGACAGCAAACGAAGGATTTTAATTTAAAAAAATGGACTAGCAAACATTTTATGTTTGCTCAAGGTACTGTGCAACACAATAACAATGCTCAAAACTTTCATATTGAACAATTAGTAACTGAATTGAACAACAAACTGTATGCATATAGAACAGCCCAAATGGAAATAGAATACTTAACTGAATGTGTAAGGGTTGAACGTATTCCAAAGGGTCTACGTTTTAACAGACTACCGAATAATGCACAACCTGGTACTAGATTATTTAATGAAATTACTGCTTTGTTTAATAAAACGGGAATAGAAATGCTGAAACTTATGATTACTGATTATGAAGGGAAAGCTGCATCCTTGTTAAATGAAATTGATAAACTGAATGAAACTATAGTGAACAACATAAATTTTAGTGGTGTAAAACGTGATTATGAGAATGCATTTAGAGAAGTGGATGAACACTGTAATAGAGTAGTTATGAGAAAAATCAAGAAACTCGAAAGAGATTTAGAGGAATATAAAAATGGTGCAGCATATTGTTTTAGTAAAAAAAGTAGGAATGTATCAATGAAACCAAACTATCAGGAGGGAATAATTAATAACAAAGGCAATGAAAATGAAACTAATGGTTGGGTGGAGGTCCCTAGAAGAAGTGAAAGACTGGCACAAAAAAGTAATTATGGCAACAAGCAGGTTTTTCAACAAGCCCCAGGAAGACAAATGAATCGGGAAACAAACCAACCACCACAAATGTGAAACAGATTCAGGAGATAACTCTGAATAATCCTGGTGTTATAGAAATACTAGAAGCCAGACAGCAAGAAGAACCCACCCATACATGTACAATTGTCAAACAAGACAATTTTTCTATTTACAATTTTACAGAAGTAGAAATTAATGAAACATATTTTGATTTATTCAAGAAGGGATTACATTTTGTACCTAATACCTCTATTAACATTACTAACATTATCATTGATTTAAAACTATTTATACGACAACTAAATTTAAACATCCACTTTGGTAACACACAAAATATACAACAAGGACTCCAAAGAAAAAGCACATTTAACCCTGCATTGCTCCCTTCACTGAAAATATACGAAGAATTAGTGGAGAATGAATTCAGAAATCTCAATAAACAAAGCAAACACAAAGAACCTAGTAACTTTCCAGAAGAATACAACAAACTACTAGCATTCTTGAAAAATGAAAAAATAAGGGTGATGAAAACAGATAAAGGGGGTGGGGTGGTACTTATGTACCAGCAAGTGTACGAAGCTTACATTCACAATCTGCTACATGATACAGAACAATATACACAAATATCAATAAATGAAAGGAATATAGCTTATAGTAAAATTAAATACAATTTAGATGACCACCTACTACAAGGAGCAATAAATGAGCATCTCTTCAATTACCTTTTAGTACAAAAACCACTGACCCCTATCATTTTTGGAATACCTAAAGTCCACAAAGGCTTGCAACCTTTAAAATTTAGACCCATTGTAGCGGGAGCAAAGGGCATAACTGAGCCACTAGGTAAATATATTGATAGTATGACTAAAAAATGTGTAACATCAATAGAATGCCTATGTAAAGACTCATGGGAATTTTTAAAAGGAATAAAAAAAGAATTTTTTACAGAGACACAATTTATGATTACTATTGACATTATAGATTTATTTCCCAGCATCCCACACGAAATAGGACTTGAATGGTTCAATGATATGTTAGTAAAACTCACAACCTTTAGTGGCAACACCATTAATTTATTAGTAGAATTTATGGGAATTATTTTAAATAACAATTTTATAATCTTTAATGGTGAACTATTCAAACAAAACAAGGGAGTTGCCATGGGTACACCGTGTGCCTCGGCATACGCAAATTTGGTGTTACACCATTGGGAATTGGAACACATTTTTCCATCAGATTGGGCCAAGTATATAGTCCACTATAAAAGATTTTTGGACGACATATGCATCTTATGGAAAGGTACTTACGACGATTTTATAGGCTTTATAAACCATATCAATGATTTTATAGGCTTTATAAACCATATCAATGGATCAACTAATTTTTTAAAATTTACTTATGAAGTTAACCCGAATCATTTACATTATTTAGATATCAATTTAAGGAAAAACAATGAAACAAATATATTTGAATCTAGTATTCATAGAAAGAGTACTTATTCAAACATGTTTTTACACTTCGACAGTGGTCACCCCTTCTTTCAAAAAAAGAGTATTGTAAAAGGCCAATTAATTAGAGCCTCAAGAATTTGTAACACGGATAGTTTATTTCAAGCCGAAATAGAATATTTAAAAACACTTTTCTTAGAGAAAAATTATCCTCTGAACTTGATTAATACATTGATTAAGGAAATTTTGACGAAAAGAAAAGAACAATATGCTCCACTTCTTGGCAAAGAACTAATGAATAATACAAATAATAATAAGATTTTAAATAATGAAGAACATAAAAATCAGGCATTTGCATATACCTTCAACAATGATAGCAAAGAAATTGAGGCCACCATTATTAAATATTGGCCGGTGTTATCTAACAACGCAGAGATCAACAAAATGATTCCAAAATTGCCAAATTTTGTTAGGAAAAGAAATAGTAACCTCAAAAATCTCTTTGAAGGAGAAATAATTAACAACATAAATAATAAAAAATTAATGAGAGGCACCTACAAATGTGAAACCTGCAAGCAATGTGCTTATATGCTTAATGATACAGGACTGTATTTAAAATCCAGAAGCATGGGATTATATGCCCTAGGACATTACAATTGTAATACAAAGGGCATAGTATATTTAGGAATATGTCAACATTGCTTGTGTTTCTATGTAGGAAAAACAGAACGAACCTTGAAAAGAAGAGTATATGAACATTTATATGAAATAAGAAGCAAAAAAGAAACAAATGCATTCTACAAACATTCTTTAATATGCAAAGAAATGACTTTAAAATTCTTAGTTCTTGAACAAGTGAAAAATGATATCAGAGGGGGTGACTGGGAAACGTCCCTCGAGTATAGAGAATTAGTATGGCAAATCAAATTAAATGCTACAAGAACACCAGGGTTGAATGAACATGTTAGCATAAGTAGTGTTTTAAAACAAAGAAGGGCTAAATTATAACATATAAAAATGAATTTTAATGTATATACATACAATAAAGATTAAATTTTAAACATGTTTTAAACACATTTTTAAAAAATATTTTTAAATATACATTAAATAGAAATATAGTATTTGATTATTTATTTATTTAGATATTTATTTACCTATTTATAACAACAAAAATCATGTATGATTTATTTATTTAATCAATTTATAGTAGTTTAATTTATTATTTATTTATAGATCATAAAAAATAAATAGAATAAGAGAATATTTATTAATATAGAAACTATACCAATTCAACAACAATAAATAACAATATAAAAGTACCTTTCTTATAATAATAATAAATAAGCCTGAGTACAAATCCATGACATGCTAGTGTTGTACCAAGTAATTCAGGAAAATTTTATTGTAAAATAAATTGCAACAACACTATTAAATTTAAGAAGAAAGTTTTTTCATTTAAACCAGGTTGCACAGTACTGTAAAAAAAAAATCCGTTTTTAAAAAAAAGTCCATTTGCACTGACAAGTTATTCTACGAAGACAAAGAACACAAAACCATTTAAATTATTTAATTTAAATGCAGGAGATTTACACAAACTGCACAACAAGCAATAAGTATTCAGAACACATAAAGTATCTTATAATATACAGAAACATATATATTTTGTAGGTAACACCCATGGGGCATTTTATGAAAAGGAGATAGCTTTAAGCACGAAAACATTTTAAAAGGGTTTTAACAATAAAAATTGTTTTAATGAAACAATCAAATAATTAATCAATTAAAGAATTTGTATATAAGTAAATGATTTATTGAGTTAAAGTATCTTGATAAAGCCCGGGAGAGCCCGGGCGAAAGCGCTTGATCTACTTGTTTTATTTCTTCGTGATTTTCTGACTTTGTGGATTATACAATAGAGCTACTTGTTTATCTCTTCGTGACCTTGTGGAAAATAAATTGTTGAACATAAGAAACGTTGGTTCCAGCCTGTTTTTCCAGCTGTGGTTTTCGTGATTTACCAAGAGGTTGTCCTGCAGTTGTTTTTTTGCTTACTAGTGTTTGTAGTTTACCATTTTCCTCACTGTAGTGTGATCTCACAGTAAGTACATTTAATTTGTGGGGGGGGGTTGGGGGCACAGTCCCCCACATGGGAGGTGCAGTGGGATACAGCCCCCCCCCCCGCAAAAGCATAGAAGTTAAAAAATAGTTGAAGTTTTGAGTTGGTGAAGCGTCAGGAGTTTCTGTTTGTTCATAGGTTCATAGGAAGGTACTAGGCTATCGGCCTTAGGGCCTATATAAGCCTAGCCAAAAAGGTACCCTGGCTTTTGCCGCCCAAGAAAATTATTTTCCTGTGCCCCTGTCCAGCAGAGTCACAGAAGTGATCCCCGGGATGAATTTCCTACTTCCCATCCAATCATCAAGATTTTTCTTGAAGAGTACTAATGAGGAGCTTTGTTTGATATACATAAGTAGTTTCTTCCAGAGTATGAGAAGTCTCAGGGACAGGAATCTATCCCTCCAGCATGTTCTGTTTATTGTGGTGACAAGGTTTAGGTCCCTAGAGCATGTAGTTCAGAGGGATTGGGATTTCTTTAAGTGGAGCATGTCCAACAGCTCTGGGTTTGACATAGCTTTGTATGTTAGGCAGAGATCACCTCTAAGTAGGCGATATGCAATGGAGTAAAGCTAGAGGTTTTTGAGACGGTCTGCGTAGGGCATCAGTTTGAGGCCAGTCCTCTTTGTGAGGTATTTCTGTGGTCTTTCCAGTTGCTGTAGATGTCTTGTGAGGTCCATACCAAAAGAGACATTGTACTCTATAATGGGTCTAATGAGTGATGAGTAGAGGGGAAAAATGACCTCTTTTTTCCTTGATGAAAACCTTGTTGTGATGAGGTGTGCCACGTAGAAGGGTTTCCTGAATACTGTGGTGATGTGATTATCAAAGGAGAGACTACTGTCCACCTGTGTCCCAAGGTCTCATCACATTTTTGGTGTTAAGTAGACTACCACCTATGTGGTAGCTCATGGGTACAGAGTTTTTACCAAAGGGGCTGACAATGCAATTTTTGGCATTGAGCTTGAGGCCATGGCTTTGACACCAGGCATATGTCTCAGTGAGGCCCTTTTGTAGGATTGTCCACATCATTAGGAGTTTTGATTATGGCTCCTAGTTTGCAGTCATCTGCGAACCTCATTAGCCAAAGACCTTCTCTGTTAGCCTGTACTTCAGAAAAGTAGATACCAAACAGGAGAGGAACCAGGACTGAACCCTGTGGTACTCCACTTGTCACTGGTCTGAAGTCGGATTTGGAGTCTGCTACTTTTACAGTGTGTGTTCTGTCAGTGAGCCAGTTGGCAACCCATCTTGTGACATAGGGAGTTATACCTAGTTTAGTGAGATTATCTATAATTCCAGAGTGAGGGATGGTGTCAAAAGCCTTGGCAAGATCTAGATAGGCTGTGTAAATCACCTTACCCTCGTCTATGGCTTTGGTGACTGCTTCAGAGAAGTCTATCAGATTCAGGAGACATGATCTGCCTTTTACAAACCTGAACTGGGTGGGGTCCAGAGTTTGGAGATTACCAATGTCTTTGTTTATAAGTTCCATGATGGTACGTTCCATGGCCTTGCAGACTAGGTGTGTTAAGCTAATGGGGTGTAGTTCCCGGGGTCCGTGTTGGCTCCCCCTTTGTGGACTGGGTGGGGTCCAGAGTTTGGAGATTACCAATGTCTTTGTTTATAAGTTCCATGATGGTACGTTCCATGGCCTTGCAGACTAGGTGTGTTAGGCTAATGGGGCGGTAGTTCCCGAGGTCCGTGTTGGCTCCCCCTTTGTGGACTGGGATAACTGTCACTGTGCACCATTCAGTGGGCACAAGGCCTGAGGTGAGGCTATGATTGAACATGGTGCTTAGGTGGGGTGCCAGTTCATTCTGTAGTTCATGTAGAACGCAGTCTGGGATATTGTCAGGTCCCATGGATGCTGTGTTCTTGGCTTTTGAGAGTGTTTCTTTTTTACCAGTGCAGCCATGATTACAGGAACACTGCATTCTTCCAGTATAGAGATGGGCCGTTTAGGGGGTGAGAGGGGGGTAAAGTTAGCACTGAACCTATCTGCCAGGATGTTGGCAATATCAGTTGGTTCTGTACATTTAGTGCCATTGTGCTGTAACTCAGAGCAGATTTGAGTGTTACCATTGAGATTCTTGACATAGCTATAGAATGCTTTGCGGTTGTCTTTAGAATCAGTGGTGATTTTGTTTTCGTAACTAGCTTTGGAGGATTTTATTAGGGATCTCAGCTTCTTACTGAGGCTGAACAGGGAGTTCCTCCAATCATGGGATTTTACTCTCTTTTCCAACAGTTTCTTTCTTCTGTTGTAGAGTTATTTTATGGCAAGGGACCACCAGACTGGCTTGCTTTTTTTGGAGGATAGCATCTTAGTTCTGTTAGGGATAGCACGATCCATGTACTCGTGTAAGCACTTATAAAGTGCATTTGTGTAGGATTCAGCAGTCGTGCCTCTATTGTCCGTCTGCATGGGTGTCATGAAGTTTGCCACTTCTCTCTTAAGAAGTGTAAAGTTGGCTTTGGAGAAATTTTTTACGGTGGTTTCCCTAATGGGGGGTGGGGGCAGGATGTGGATGTCTAGGGGGATTAGCTTGTGGTCGGATCTGACCAACGAGGAACTGACCTCTAGTGTGGAACACTGGTCGCCCATGTTGGTATTGATCAGGTCTAGGATATTGCTGCCCCTGGTGGGGGTGTGGATAAGGTGATCCAAGGCACTGGAATTTATGAATTCCAAAAAAACGTTGAGCAAAAGAGTTAAAACATGAGTAATTTTCCCAGTTAATGGTGGGGTAGTTGAAATCATCCATTATTAGGGTGCTGGGTTGTACCCTAATATTTTCCAGTGTATCAAGAAATGAGGAGTGTGAATCCTGGGGCATCATGGGGGATCTGTAGCAAGTTACAATTTGGATTGTGGTCTTGCCCAGAGTTAGTTGCACTTGGATAATCTCGGATGCATTATGCTGAGCAACTAGTCTGGAGGTGTGGATATGTTTAATGAATATGAACACACCTCCACCTTTAGTGTTTTGGTCCAGGTTAAGGTGTGGTATGAATTATAGCCTGGTAATGCAGGCGTGCTCTCTGGAGCCTTAAACCAGGTCTCTGTCACTGCACAGATGTTGATGTTCTCCATTTTAAGGAGTGCCTCGAGTGAATGAATTTTGAGGTTTAGACTTCTAGCACTGAGTAGCATTACCCTCAGATTTTGCTTGCTTGTACCTGTTACGGTGGTGAATTTGTCATTTGAACCTTGCTTAAAAAAGGCACTATAGGGTGGCAAGAGCCTTAGCCAGTATCCGGAATCCCAAAGGTGACAGGTGCAGGCCATCTCTGGCAAAGCATCTTGGTCTGTCGATCATGTCATCCCAGGCAGACAGATATTGGATCCCCTTAGAATGACACCAGAAGCTTAGCCAATTGTTGAAGTCAGTTATTTTGTCCTTGTATTTTTTTTTTGATGTTATGCATGTCGATGTTGTGAACTTTCAGTAATATGAAATTTCAAGTTTGTAGTCTCAATGTTATGAAATTTAATCAAGTGGTAATTTAATAATATGAAGTAGATCCACATACACACATACTGATTTATCAAACTTTTCATTGCAGTTCATATATTTCATGCTTGTATGTCATATCTACATAAAATGGCATAATTTCACTATTAGAATTGTACTGTTCTTGAGATACAATAAGCTTTAAAATTAGATTTTCTTTATGGGTGTGCAGGGTGGATCTAGTTTTATTCATTTCTGGGGTGGGTAAAATGTTAAATGCATTGCCTTTCGGCTTGTATCTAGCATAAACAGTTTCAGTCATAAGCATAAGTATGCATAACTCAGATGTTCTATGGAAGGCAGATTTGCATGACTAGTATTAAACAGCACAAGCACTAATTTCGGTGAGACTTCGTCATAGTAAACCAAACGACCTGGAAGAACTTGCTAGAGATTTTATGCAACATATGATTTCGTGGCTCTGGCTTAGAAATGACATCAGTTTGCTTCTCAAATCTTCTGCATACATTTTTTTTAACAAGTCAAAAGATTAATGTGCATTCCCTAACATAAATTCAACATGAAGTTGAAATACGTGAAGACTTTATATTTGATATGTATACCTCCTCTGAATGTCATAATAAAAATAAACTGCAAACAATACAGCAAGGTGACAATATACAAAGCAAACATACATGATATTTATTTTGCCAAGTAGAATGTCCTGTTGAAAGGAAAAATACAGTTTTATCAGTTTACTGCAAAAGAGCCTAGCATAGGCAATGGACAATATTTAAGAGTATGCGACTGTTTTTAATTTAAAACTTTCTTATCAGAGCCATAAAGTATTAAGTCAAATGTTTTAGTCTGCTATGGATGTACAACATCCTGAGCTTCGATCTTTTGTCTTATTTTTATTGTCATATTTCAGACTTTAATTTTGATTACCTGCATATCTGTCAACCATTCCAAATTTTTGGTGACATCCCTTTTTTTGGATGAAATTTTGCCTTCACCCCTCTTAATATTTCTCTTTTCTCATTTTTTGACAGAATACTGATAATTATAATTAGCAATCAATACCAGACATTACAGTTAAAGTCTTATTATTTTATCAGCTTTTTAACTTAGTCAAACCTGATTTCAGGTCTCTGATTATTTGTGACTTTGTCCAAAATTCTTGTGCAGTTTGAAATAAGCTTACCTGTTTTGTTCGTACAGGTGCATACTTAACTTTCCTTTGTATGTATATTTGCATTATTTTTACCTTCACGTTGCATAGCTTATTTGTTAGTGTTATACTACCTGTCATTAAAAGAAAATATTCATTCTAATAATAGAACATACATGCAAGAAGTGCGGTGATGCTCAGATTACATTAGTTATGTTCGTATCATGAGAATTTGTCACTGCAGGGAGTTGATTTATACCGAGAGTGTCTCTTATGTGTACTTAAAAAAAATGAGGTAGTTTGAGGCAAGTTGTTTTTGCTATTCAGACAGATTTGTTCCTGAGGCCACAAGGTAGTATGACATGCCATCCCAACCCACTTTCTCAACAAGTGTTCACTCTAGAGTTAAGGGGTTAGTGCACAAATGGTAAGTGGGAAATGAAATGCCCACCTTCCCTTCTCTTGTTGGTCAGCTCAGGAGTAGTCAATGTGTGCCCACCCTTCATTCACCCCTTCCTTTGTTGGGCCAGTCAGTCAGTCTGTATGATGATTTGAGAGAACAGTTTACTATGCAGCACTAGGGACCCTGTGGGTATGTCACTTGGGTTTGAGCTTAGACAAGACCATATGTGTGGGCTGGCAGTCACACTGCCCAGGAGTGGTCTGTTTGTCATGCTGAAGCCACAGAGGATGGTTTATTCGCTGTTTTATGAATATGCCTATATGCGGTTATTAGCTTGATGGTTCAGATATTTATAAGGTAGTAAGTCATACATTAAAGTGGTCACACTATCATAACAGTGTCACTGTCTTTGTAGGTGAGATCAGGGACAATGAAAAGATAGATATGAATAAAGCATGTATTCACAGTGTTCAGCATCTGTATGAAGGAGAAATTCTGTACCATGAAGCAAGCTTGGCACTTCCTAGGAGCACGACAGTTTATTCTGCAGCACGTTATCTCTGCACGAGGCATTGCAACAGATATTGAATATACTGGCACTTGGTTAATTATAGAAACTCGGCTTTATGTTTTGGATATGGGAGTCAGGGAAAAGGGAAAGTGCACATCTTTATATATATGTATTTATCTCTCTCTCTCTCTCTCTATATATATATATATATATATATATATATATACATTTATATTTATCTAGGGCTCTACCTCACTAGATTGAAACACATTGATGTGAACAGCAAGAAAGGTGTGCAAAAGGTCAGCATCAGAAATGACAAACAAGCAAACTGGTAAAACAAACAAAAATGGCAATAAACAACAAAAAATAAGCTAGAACTAAACTTTTATTTTAAGAGCTTTTCATCTGAGATGCTACACAGACATAATTATAAACCCTTTGCCGTTTACTGCCATTTTTGTTTGTTTCAACATCAGAAATTCTGACACTAAACTACTCATGCAGGAGTCAAATCCTCACCACATGCAACCAACAAAAAAAAAAATAACATACTTTTTACAGGGGGCAAAGACTCCTGCACCCCACATATCCCATGCTAATTATATATAACAACTCTGAAATCACACAATACTGGGGAAAGGGAATATTCACTCACCAGTGATTGTTGATCTCACACAACTCCTGACTTTTTGCATATGTCAAACTTTTAAAGTCAACTTCTTGCCATCGACATTATTGCTTGTTGACTTACTGTGTGTGGGAGACAGACTGGTTATGTGAGAAGTCCTCACATGAGAGGTATGATTATTTCAGAGTGTTTGATAAACTGTGTCATTAATTTAGGAGTGTGACTTTATGTATCTTTAAATGTTTTAGTTGGAGTTGTCAATATCTCACTTCAAGGAGATGTAATAATTCATAGCAAATCTATACTTGTCAACATCCACAAATGAGTGTACTAGATTCAATAATGGAAAATACAGTGTTAACAATGTTTTTGTGGTTATTTCAAGTTAGATATCACCATATCTTTACTGTTCCACACTCATTGGGTTGCAAAGTTTTGCCAGATCTTTAAAAAATTCTACAGAGTAGTCAGAGAAGTCACAACAAAGGTTTGCCACTGTTTTAGCTGATACTTAAATGAGTGTTCTGTACATTCCAATTAATTAGTTTTGGCTCTTTAAAATTTGTCAAACTGCAAACCATACAGAAGAAAACTTGGCAGTTTCATTATATTAACTAAGTCCCAGAGAGCATAACTCCTTACACTAGTTAGGCATCTCCCTGTTAACTGCTTAACTCCTCAGACACATAAGGTACCCTGTGGGTTCCACTACCAGGCCCTCCCACTTCAAAACATACAGCAAAATAAACTTCACTATTTCCTCTTCTTGTATCAGCTAAGTTTTCAGAATAAGGAAGCCCAGGTTCCCTGTCAACCTGTCTTTTACCTTAGTGCTGGCAAAAGTCAGAGGCTTCCTTTAGAAACTGTACCCCATTTATAGTCAATTATTCTGTATTAACTGGGGCCTTAGTTTGCAATGAAGCAAAACTTCACCTAAAGCAAGGAAGAAAACATATTAACATTTGCAACATTGTCACAGCTTTATGGGAATATACTGACAGCATTAACTTGCCATAAAGTGACAACCGGCAGACTGATGTAAAGCTCTAAGCAGAATGATCAAAGCTGTTATCTTGTTGGCAAGATCTTTTACAGAATTCAGCACATAGTGAGGTCTCTTGATGATGACAAACACAAATAGGCAGTGTTTACCTTGCATTTATTTTAGTACTTCTAAGCACCACACAACATCCATAGCTGGCGAGACTTCAGATACATGGAACACCATAGAAAACCCAGCTGTTCAGCAATATGTTCTATCCAGAGCATCTTCTGCTGACACTAAGTATATTTAGCATGCATGTCTACTTAAACCCAAAGTATCCATTAAGTCTATGTGCAATTAGTTGCCTTTGAAGCATATGTATCACTGGTTCTCTGTGATGAACTCACACTGTAATGAGAGATTTTGTAAAGCGAGTACTGCCATGTTGCACTTTTAAAGTCTAATTTGTTCAGTACTAGAAGAACCCCCATGATCCAGAGTAGAGAATTATTAGACTTACTCTAACACAGGAATCCATTCATGCAGTCACATTCACCCAACAATTTGTAAAGATTCTGACATCAACATAATATTGGAATATAACTGGGAAAGAGAAGAAAATGAGATAGATGTCCACTCACACTAAGACGGAGGGAAGGCAGCCTAAAAGAAACAGAACAGTAAAGAGATGTATACTCATAGTAAAAAAGTAAAGCAGAACGTCAGAGCCATAACTAGGATGGGGAGAAGGGGGTAACAGCTTCGGGCGCAAGCTGTTTCTGGGCATGAGCGGCAGGTAATGAAGTAGGAGTGCAGTACTAGCACTGACTTATAAAGTTACAAGGATATCATAAATGAATATCAATATGACACTTGTGGGCACTGCTGAAGTAGTGAAGACGCAGCAAGTGTTGATTTAACAGTAGCAGCTTGCTACAGTTTGAGTGCAGCCACTGCTGAAGTACTGAAGACTCAGCGCATGTTAATTTAACAGGAGCAGCTTGCTACAGTTTGAATGCAGAAGATTTTTTTTTTTTAAGGTTGTTTGCCTTGAGAAAGTTTTTTGGCTCCTTGTGTTGAAGGTATGCCAATTTGGCAAACTGCACAGGCCACTGGATGACCTGGCTACAATTCTGCAGAACACGACTTTTGTTTAGAACCACCCTTTGCTGGGGGAGAGACATAGAAGAACAGAGTAAGTTAAGAAAGGGAAGGAATATTACATCCATTGTTAATGTAAAAACCCCAAAGGGCAATAGTTATGAAGCTAGTCCATAATCACATAAAAGGAGGTCACCTGTGGATGGAGAAGACTAAGGCAAGAATACTAGCCAGATTTTTCTGGTCAGGCATAATAAAAGAGAAAGAAAACATATGTGGTCCTTGGTCAAAATTCCAGAAAGCTGCACCTGACCTGGGATATAAGACTTCTAACACTGAAGAAGGACTCATTGTCTGAAAGCTCTGTTTTAATAAAAATCTTTTGGTAACAGCATTTTTGGAACCTGCCTTTGTTTGCTATTCTGGGATATAAGAGTCTCACAATCCAAATGGCTATCACAGAGGTATCATTGTAATGAAGTGGTATGGACATTTTATGATGACAAGTAAAAACTATGGTACAAAATTTCCAGAAGCAGTGCCATTATGTAAAATCTAATGCTAAGGCTATTGCCAGAGATCTGTTAATGTTATTCTCCACAGTGTGTATACTTAGAGAGACATTTACTAACCAATGCACTTCCATTTTGTCACAGGTATTTCATCAGTTATGCCAATGTTTTAAAGTTAAACAGCCGAAGATATCAGTTTACCAGTCCACATAATAATGGATTACCAGAGAGGTAGAATAAAACACTGAAATGATATAAAGGAAAATTATTGACACAGTCAGTAAAAACTGAGACCAGTTATAATCCTACTTACTGATTGTGATTGTTATAATACAGGTGCCACAAGCTTCAGCTAGGCTTATCCCATCTGAATGTCTGCACAGCCAACATCCCAGAGGACTGCTGCACTTTGCTAAGGGCACTTGGGAAGAAGAGAAGACATCATTTAAAAGTGTGACAGAACTGTTACAACACCAAGTTAGTTTGCAAGGCAGACTGGTTATGCCCATGCTAACAGGGCACATAGAGAGAGCTCAGGGGTTCAACAATGAGTTTATTATGGAAATGCTCCCTCTTAGTGAAGTTAACTTCTTTTGTACTGGGAGGTGATTATTTTTATTTCATTTTTAAACTGAGAAAACAAAAAGTGCTGTTATTTCTGTTTCCTGATTGAAAGCATACAACAAACCTGTGTTTTCTGACAGATCTGAGCCTACAGTCTTCCTTGGACTTTACAGTATATACTTTTAAAAACGTAACTCATTTTAGTCTGTTTTACACATTCTTGTCTTTTAACCAACTGAAAACTTGAAGGCCATGTCTCAAATCTAAACAAATTATGGTTCCAAAATTAGAAATAATTGTATGGTGCCATACTGGAAGCTTGAGTCTAGACAGTGTGAATCCTGAAACTGTGAAAAATAAACAGAGTTTTCTATAGACAGCAAACTTCAAAAGTACTGCTACACTCCCTCTCCCAAGTGTAAGAGTCGACATTCTCACACCCCTGCTACTTATACTAGTTCTGAGGTCACTGTACCTCTAAGAAAAGGGATTTCTCCAAAATACAGCAAACTCAGCTTAGCATTAGCCCCCCCCCCCCCAATCACAAATAAATTTCCACAGTTAAAGTATCATACTTAGAGATATTGAGCCTTACCACAGGAACCAAAAGTGTGTAGCTGTGACCTCTGTGACCTTAACTTTTAAATGGTGTCATCCTTGTTACACTGGACACAAGCTAAAGCAGTTTTTTTTTTTTTTTTTTTAACGTTAAGCTGTATGCTGTCAGCAATTATGTTTTTTAACGTTAAGCTGTATGCAGTCAGCAATTATGTTTTTTTTTTTTTTTTTTTTTTTTTTTTTAACGTTAAGCTGTATGCTGTCAGCAATTATGTTTTTTTTTTTTTTTTTTTTTTTTTTTTAACGTTAAGCTGTATGCAGTCAGCAATTATGTTTTTTTTTTTTTTTTTTTTTTTTTTTTTTAACGTTAAGCTGTATGCTGTCAGCAATTATGTTTTTTTTTTTTTTTTTTTTTTTTTTAACGTTAAGCTGTATGCTGTCAGCAATTATGTTTTTTATTTTAATATAAAAACAAATCAGAATTCTTTACTGGTAGGAAATTACTGAAGTATATTTTTAGTTCCTATAGATATGCAGCCAGTTTTCTGGTTTTGTCCTTCCTCTCCAAAATACCACTATCACTCACACCCAGCTCCCAAGACACTGGATGCCTGCTAAAAGTAGCTACAGCTAACCACAAGCTCTCTCCATCTGTCAAAATTCAGGGTTCCCTGCTTTTTGCCTAATCAAAAATAAAATGTTGTATTTTAACAGAATTATAAGTTAACAATAAAGGCCCTTTTGACTTCTCTGTTCTAGCAAAAGATAAAGAAAATGAAAGTATTGCAGCATGCATCTGAACTAAAGATCCGAAAAAACACAACTACAAGATACCTACGTTTGTAGCACAATTCATAAGACAATCTAGATTGAAAAAAAACATGGAAAAATATGTGCTTTTCAAATAAAGGCAGAAGGAAACAGGGCAGTCAAAAAAGAAAATGCATAAACTAGGAGATGTAGTTATTTCTAGTACATGATGCACAAACTAGGAAATACAGCAAATCTAGCAAGAGAAGACACATTTTTATTAAAGTTAAAATTGGAGAGAAACTCCGTAATGTATCTAAATGATCCAAGGATGAAGTCCAAAACAATGCTGCAACAAAAACACAAAATGGTGGTAACCTACTGGCAAACTTTATACTTTGCTACATCTATATCTTTGCTACTAAACACGATCTAGTTTGAGGGTGCATTATATTTCTGGGTGGGAGATCTTAGCAGTGGGCTTATATGTCAAAACAGATTCATTAATCTTATTTTGTCAATCTGGCCAACAGCAATTCTTTAAGGTGGCTGCAATAGAGGAAATATCTTCATTTGTCAGCAGCATGGACATGTGCATCTATGTTAGTAACAATGACTTTCTTCAGTGTTTTTGTAGCACACTTTTTGTTTAATCATTCAAAATATTACTGCTTTTTCTGTTTATCGGTGTGTTAACTATGATCTTCTTCTTCTTTTGATGCCCCCCATTAGGGGTCGCCACAGCGGATCATCTGTTTCCATTTCTTCCTGTCCTCTGCATTTTGCTCTGTCACACCAGCCACCTGCATGTCCTCTCTCACCACATCCATAAACCTTATCTTAGGACTTTCTCTTTTCCTGTTACCTGGCAGCTTCATCCTTAGCATCTTTTTTCCCAATATACTCTGCATCCCTCCTCAGCACATGTCCAAACCAACGTAATCTTGCCTCTCTGGCTTTGTCTCCAAACCTTCCAACCTGGGCTGATCCTGTAATATACTTATTCCTAATCCTGTCCACCCTTGTCACACCCAGTGCAAATCTTAACATCTTTAACTCTGCCACGTCCAGCTCTGACTCCTGCCTTTTTGTCAGTGCCACTGTCTCCAATTCATATAACAAAGCTGGTCTCACTACCCTCTTGTAGACCTTTCCTTTCACTCTTACTGGTACTTGTCTGTCACAAACCAGTCCTGACACTCTTCTCCACCCACTGCCTGTACTATCTTCTTCACCTCTCTAACACACTCACCATTACTCTGAACTGTTGATCCCGACTATTTAAACTCATCCACCTTCACCACCTCTACTCCCTGCATCCTCAGCATTCCTCTATCCTCCCTCTCATTCACACACATATATTCTGTCTTAGTCTTGTTGACCTTCATTCCTCTTCTCTCTATAGCATATCTCCACCTCTCCAGGGTCTCCTCCACCTGGTCCCTACTCTTGCTACAGATCACAATGTCATCTGCAAACATCATAGTCCACAGGGACTCCTGTCTGATCTCGTCTGTCAACCTGTCCATCACCATTGCAAGTAATAAAGGGCTCAGAGCTGATCCTTGATGTAATCCCACCTCCACCTTAAACGCATCTGTCACTCCCACCGCAGACCTCACCGCTGTCACACTACCCTCGTACATATCCTATACCACTCTTACATACTTCTCTGACACTCCCGACTTCCTCATGCAATACCACATCTCCTCTCTAGGCACGCTGTCATATGTTTTCTTTAAGCCCACAAAGACACAACGCAACTCCTTCTGACCTTCTCTGTACTTCTCCATCAGCACTCTCAGAGCAAACATCACATCTGTAGTGCTCTTTCCTGGCATGAAACCTTACTGCTGATCACTAATTATCACCTCCCGTCTTAACCTAGCTTCCACTACTCTTTCCTATAACTTCATGCTGTGACTGATCAATTTAATTAATTAAAACTAATTAAAATTATTAATAGTTAATAGTTAATTATTACTTATTATTAATTCATTTAATCAATTTAGGTGTGTTAACTATGATGATTACATATATTTCAATTCTGCTTAAACACATGCTCACTCTCAGCAGAGTAAGTAACACAAGGGAAGAAGCAGAGGTTGAGGTTTTGCTCTAATATATTTAAAGGAAATCAAGTGCCATTCTACAGTGAGACACAATATTCATTGTGACGTCTTTTATAAGCGTATATAGCATATATGAAGTCAAATTCATTCTTTAGGGGCTGTATTTTAGCATGTGCAAGCAAACTGTTTAACCAGAGAGAGGAGCTGAGAGAAGCCACCTAATAACACCTGTCTCCCTTAAACAGTACATCTCTCTCACCATGTTCTTTTTTAAAGTCTGCTGAACGATCAAGTGACAATCTGTTGTACATTTATATATGTTCCATATATTTTAACATCTTATATAGGGCTATCATATATTTTACATAAATCATGCAAGGCCTAAGTCCTTCAGCAAAATAATCTCATTATCTTCAGGCCTAGAACAAAATGGATGTTATTATAGCCTGTGTAGTCAGAATATTTAACCGATTAGCAAAAACAAACACATAAATAAATACAAATATTTTATGTAAATTGAACAGCATTTTATTTCTTCAAACTATCTTATGCATGCCCTGATTTCTTTGTCTTCCTTGATTCACTTTTAAACATTTGGGTTCCTTTATGTGATCACTGAATACTGATAAGCACAGTATTTCGCCACAAATCACTGCCATACCAGTTAAAATACAACATGATCTCCAAAGCAATTCCCATTTAAAATTCTGACAAAAGAACTCTGCATTCCCAGGGAATAAATCCTTATACATCAATTTCAGAACTTCATATGGAGGTGCATACTCATAGAGCATTTAATCACTGTTTGATGAGTGGGATTTCAGAAGGGCTGTTATATGGAGTTTGTCCTTCTGCGAGCAGGATAAGTGTGGGACATCAGAATGATATGTTTTGTAAAGCATGCTGAGTACTAATGTTACTTGGATGGTTTACAAACATTCGCTTGTAAATTTTCCAGGGAAGCTCACTTGCCTTATTTAGTAATTTGGGAGGTGTGAGGCAGGACTGCACACTATTCAGAGGGAAATGGGTCACCAAAGAATGTACTTTTACATCTTGGTAGGTCAGAGAAGACCAGCAGCATGTACCCTGTTGCACACACTGGTCAGGATACATTATTATGGCACTTATGAATAACATAATCCCTTTCTTTAGTGCACTCAGTTTGGTACATATACAATAGTAGTTCAGGTTAGCTATGTGGGAATGAGCACTGTATTACTGCCTCTGATCTTTCATGCACCCATGTTGTGTAGCCTGACATTTGAGTTTTATTATTGTTTTCACACAGAAAAGGCTGTCTACAGATGGCTTCTAAACTAGCACATTTGCAATATGAGTAGGTTTTCATAAGTATATGCTATCATCAATAAATGTGGAGTGTAAAGCAAAAAATGTAAGCACATTATTCAACCTGGTCTACACTGATTTGCCATATCAGATTCACGAATGTATGATGAAAGAAAGTAAGGGAAAAAGGAAAATTGTTCTTTAACAAATCTGGATATTACAGGACACTCATCCGGCACACAGTCATATAAGAGCATGTAATAATATTAACTAATGTTTGAGAATGAAGAGGAAACGGACAACACGGAAAGCTGAAGTGAATTTAATTCCTGCAAAGGAAGGACTTCATTTGGTGCCAGCGTAATAATATGACATGGAAAGCATCACAGCATGGTTTCCACAAGTTTGTTGGAAGATGTCATTTGTACAGTCAGCCACAGAGATAAGGAAGGACCAGAGTGAACACATAAACTGTGTATATCAGAAAAAACAAATCAGACTAGTGCTTCCAGGTATACTAAAAAGCACATTTTTACCGTACCTGAACTCTGCCTTGCAACCTCCAGCGGCAAGATTCTAAAAACGTAGCTGCAAAGCAGAGACAAACATGTGACTGAGAGACTCTTCTTCCAGAGAAGTGGAAAAATCATATATCACTGCAATATAAAAGCAAAGCTCTACTAACAACAGCTTTTGATTTCTTCACTCCAAGTGATGAAATGCAGATCTGTTCTACGAATTGTTGAAGGTAGCAAAGAAAAACAGCACAGCTCATTACGCTGGGACTGAAGCCCAGGTTCCATAATTAAATGAATGCCTGACAACCTTGTTGACATAACATTGAAACCGTTCTATAAAAACCTGCACTCTTTAGTCATACTATCTGAACTTTTCCACACTAGCTTGAGCTTTAAGAGCAGAGTCATGGTAGAGCCAATGTGATATAAACAGCCATTTCTCCCACAGCTGGGTACCCACATGACAAGTCATTGTACACTGCACAGTGGTATGAGCCAAATGTCCAGAAAAAAACTACAAATTCTGACACTCTCTTGGCAAGCTAGTAATAACCTTATATTCCAGATAAATAGCTGAATGTATTCTGTGCAATATGAACAACCCATTTCTGGCATTTTGCACAGTGTGCAGCCTTGAAAAGGGACTAGATTATCCAAGGCTGTGGGCATAAAGAATTTTATCAAAAAAAACAAGATATATTGTGGAATGAACTGTCTTTATTTATTTGTCTGACTGACTGAATAAAAAGTTTTGTCTGAAAAGAAACAGTAAGTCAAAGTTTTCTAGGAGAAACTAAAAGGGAGATAATCTATGAGCTGGACTGGGTACAACATCAATGTGATAGACAAGCTGTTCATTATACAATTAACTGAAGTAGTTGTGCATTTATTAACAAATTCCCAGGCTGACTGTGTGACAGTGGGAAGGGGAGAAGCAATGTATTTCCTGCAAACTATGATTCTGAGTGATGTTAATAAGGTAACAGTGTAAATGAAAGACTGGACCTTAATGCTATACTATACATGAAAACTGGTAGGAGTGAAGGTTAGGAAATGTACAGATGGGACTGACAGTTTGGCAAAGGTATACAGTTATGCCAGCAGGTGAAACTAGAAGTAATAAAATACAGTAGATGAGGAAAAGGAAACAGAAGTTAAGGCAAAAGGACATGGTGTGAAGATAAAAAGTATCATTAGGGTTTATGAGAAAATGCATGTATGGACTTTACCTGCAGTTGTGTCAGACTGGTACTTATATTGTCTCTATTTGGTCCCTTTTGAAAGTACCATTCCTTATTCTCTCTTCAACTACTGTGTTTTTAAGGTTGAGTTGGATAACTGGGCAAAGTTCATTGCATTGTTTTGAAATGGGCAAGGCACCTAAATTCTAAAGCTTCTGCTATTATCCCCACTGAGACAGCCAGATACCACCCATTACCACAAAAATATGTGAAAGAATGACAGATAATATCGTGCTTAAAAAAAGAGTGTTTCTTGGAGTAGTAGATTTTAAAGGGATGCATAATACTACATAAGCATTTTGTCAAGTTAAATGAAACAGAGTGGGCTAAGCTAATAGTATGGTTACTAAAACCCACAGGATTTGCATAAAATGATTCTCTAGAAAGCGTGTGATCCTGTTTACACATACATACATACACACACGCATGCATACTTGTTTCATTTATTTATAATGAAGGCAGATCCCAATTAAAGGGTGAAACAAAAAAATATCTGGCATATGTGTAAACATTATTTGTTGGCCTGATCTCTTCTTGTATCACTTATTTATATCAAATTACAATGGTTAATCTTCACCCTCAGTGTATCATCAACACTACTAAAATCTCCAGAGAAGTGAACAGCAAAAGGAACTCCAACAATCAAACAAAATGCTACAAAAGTCCAATAGCCCGAAGGAAAGGTCTTAATTACTAGTAAAATTCCCCTAAAATCTCCATATTTTGAATACTCACTAAAACTGGAAACAAAATTTGTGTTCTTCACTGGTAAAAGATACAATGCACAAAACACCCTAGACCATCTAAACCAAATCACAAATTTAAAGATGCACTTGCTTTTAAATAAAAAAGCAACCTAACATAAAGTAGAAAAGGGACTGGGTCTTTCATTTAAAAAAATAACTTCATATACCGCACACAAAAAATTCAAATAGATAAGCAATACAAGAATAACATGATCTACCTAAATCAATCCCAAGAAGTGAAATTCATTCATATTAAAATGAAAAAGTAAATAAATAAAAGAACACAAAACAAAATATTGACTACAACTAGGCAAATGGAAAACAGCAATACTAGCAAAAACCTAGTTTTAACTATCTAACCTAGCTAAAAGTATAACTAAAGAAGAAATACTGACTACATTTCTAAAATATATTAAAAACAATATTTTTACTTACTTATCCTTTGTTGACTAGGTTAGTCCCACTATGCTAGTGGCCTCTTTACAAGGAGACCTGAGGTAGTATTTCTAATCCTACAAAAGAAAATTTGACCAGGGCATTGGGGAACTTCCCCTACTCCTAGCATAGGGGAAAGACATTGTGTATTATGCTTCTGTTCTCCAGTTTCCATTCCAAGTACAAAGGCTGCCCAGGCAAGTGAAAATAAGCATGCAGAGTTGTTGTGCAGTTTGGAATTGGTAGAATGGCTATCAGTAAGGGAGGAAAGTGAGGGAGAGTGGAAGAATTGTTTGTAATGGAGGGGAAGGAGGTATTGGAGCACAGCATCTCAGTAGAGGAGATGCAGTTCGATTCTGAGGACATATTTCCACACAAGCTGTTTGAAGAAGAAATAGAAAGTCAAAAGGAATGTATTATTACAACCCTCCAGTCTGGAGGGTTGCGGGATAATTATATGGATCAGATGACTAATCAAAGAGAGCAGGCAAATAACATAGCAGCATCATGGAGTAAAATAATGGAGAAAATCAGAGAAGATGGGAGAGAAAGTGAACCAGATGGGAAGACATATGCACAAACCATGAAAGAAGGGGAAGAAAGAAAGGAAGACATGAAGGAAACGAAAAAAGGTAAACCGTTCGAATAAGCAGTAGAAAAAGAGAAAGCCTTAGACAGCTATGAAGTCTGAGACTCCTTGACTGTACCTTTAGGTGTTACTGCAAAGGAGGTAAGAGCTTTCATTCTTATTAAATAGACTTTTCCTGACTTATTATTTGAAAGTGGACAGTTTATGGAAAATTTTATAGGAAAATATGAACAAAAAGGAATGTAAATCCTTGGTCAGAATATGTCATTCAATCTATTTTTAGACAAACAGAAAAAAAACAATACTGGCTCAGTTTTAGAACTGAGGTGGAACCATTGAACTTAAAAATGCACTTATTGATGTTTGCAAAGAAGTGATAGACATAACAAAGGTTTATGATGAAAGAGGACTTTAGACTCGGTGATGGAAATGCGGTATTATTTTAAATATGAAAAATAATAATGTAAAACAGATACCAAGTGTGATAAATGTGAATGGTAACAGAGGTTTTGTAAGAAACAAGGGACAACCCAAAATCTGTTTTTTTTTTCTGTAGAAAAGATGATCATTTAATTAATGAATGTAATAAAAGGAAATGTTTTATATGTGGAAAGCAACAAATGTGATATAAAATGTAATAAATCTGATAATACCAGACATGCATGATTAGAATGTGATAATGATAAATATCAAGTTGAAGTTGAAGAAAATATATAAGATAAAAAATTGGCATATTTTATCTTCTGACCCTATTGTATGTGAGTTTGTTAGTGCAGCTCCAAATTTTGTTTATAAAAATAAAAAATCACTGAAAAGACAGCTTTGTTTCCCTAATACAAGTAAACTAAAGCAACCTAGTATTAGAACAACAAGTTTTGCTACTTCTATCTGTGATAAATGTACTTTTTGTAAATACATTGATGTATCTAATACATATATATATACAACCAGACAATGGTAATCATTATGTTTTTAAAATTAAAGCTAATTGTAACTTATTTGGCAGTGTGTGACTTGTTCAAAATTTTATATAGGAAAAATTAATAGGTGACTTAAGGAACGAATTAGAGACCATTATTATTGTGCCAATAAGGGCCATAGTTATAGTGCCTTAGCTAAACATATACTAGAGAAAGGCACTAACCATTGGTTCAAGTTTATGGCAGTAGAAGTAATTTATGAAAGTTTTAGGTTGGATGATATAACTAATGTCACAGAAGGAAAAGAATTAAGATGGATTCTTAAACTATCAGCACATAGAGATGCAGGTTTGAATGAATCCGTACCTCTTAAGCCAGTTCTGAAAGAAAGAAAGAAAGAAAGAAAGAAAGAAAGAAAGAAAGCTTCTTAAATAAGTATATTGCTATGCGTGTTTTTATGGCAATAGCCTTTTATGGTTTCTGTCTTAAAAGAAAGCTGTCCCTTTAAATTTTTATGGCTATTGTACTTGAATGTTTTTATTGGTAGATATTTAATTTATTGCATTTTAAATATTTGAGATGCTGCTGATTTTTTGTATGGTCTGAAGAAGCGATTTTACCATGAAAGAGCTCACCTGTGTTGGATAAAAGTCTATTTGGATTTTACACTGCTCTTTGCCATCTGCTTTTTATTGGTTTGCTGTGGTGCTGTGTTCTACATTTTTGTTCAGAATAGAGTATGTCATACATATGGAGAACATGAAACAACAGAATGTTTTTCTGAAATGTATGAGAGTTAAAGAATTACGGAATGAAACATGTAAATGTAATACAGTTAAAGAAATTACAAAAATGCAACAGTTACATATGGATATGACTGAATTTGTTTTTTTATGGTGTAAAAAAACAAGAAAAAGTAAAGAAAATGAAAAGAATAATATTTTACATTTCATGGACAATATGGCCTGAAAGAATAAATGAAATTAAATTCAATGGAAAATAGGTTTTGGCAAAGATTTTGGAAAACATACTATTTTGGCTGTGGAAAAAAGGGTGGGGAAATTGACTAAAATATAATATATAAAATGTAAAAAAATTGTAAATAATGTAAACATGTAAACAATTATTGTGTATAAGATATTTCAATAAAAAACTCCTACAGCTACAACACTCATCAACAAGTGCCCATTCCTGGCACAGTGGTAGCTGGGAGAATGGTATGAAAAATATGGCAAGAATAGAGTATGGAGTAGTAGTGACTGCCAACACTGTACAATTATTTGTTGAAGGAGAGAGGTGATCTGGAGAGGTGAGAGGCAAGAAGGAGATCAAATTGAGGATACAGAAGACACATACAAAGAAATTTATTTGAAGAATCAAAGGGTAAAAGGTGACAGAAGGAAGAAGTTATTGTTATAACTCTCCAATCAGGAGGGTTGTGAGATGAAATATTAGAAGAACCTGTAGACCAGAGTGAGCTAGAGACAGGGAAGGATATATCATTGGGAGATATGATGGAAAAAAATCAACATGGAAGAAGGATAAGAGTTGAAGAAAAGGCAATTTGCAGAAGTGGTTTGTGAGCAGAAGGAAGACAGATGGGAGAAAAAGAAAAAAGAACTAGAAAGAAAGATGTATGTATTAAGAATTCAGAGTAAAAGAAGACTTGGAAATGGACAAGTATTAAATATGGGATAAGACTGCTATGCCTTTAGGAATAAAGGCACAAGAGGTAACAGCTTTTATTTTGATTAAAAAAGAAACTTATTGTGCCATTTTCTTTCAGACTGCCAAAGTATTAGAAGTTTTTTTTTTTTTGGAGAAGATGAAAGAAAAAAATGCACCCATGGACTAAATACATTGTAAATGCTTTTTTTCTGTGAAACACCAAAGGTAATATACAATTTGGGACAGAAACTGAGGAAGAGACTGTTAAAAATACTTGTTAAAGAACTTTTGTAAAGAAGTGAAGGACATTTCTAAAGTAATTGATAACAGAAAACTTTGGATAGTTACTTGGGATTGTAATGTGATTTTGAAGATAGAAAAATTACACATATTCCTAGCATGATTAATGTTGATGACCCTAGGGCTGTTGTTAAGAAATGGGACAACCAAAAACATGTTTTTTCTGTATAAAGGAGGGACATTTTGTAAGCAACTGAGATGAAAAGAGATGTTATTTATGTGGTGAAACGGATCATGATGCTAGAAAATGTGAAGAGAAATGTTATAAATGTAAACAAACAGGACATGTATAGATAGATTGTGAAAAGGAGTAATGTTTATGAGGTAGTAGGACAGAATAGATAAAATATACATAAACCGTAATTGCAACAGGAGGAACAACAAAAAGATAAAAGGAAGAGTAAAGATACAAATCAAGAAGAATTTGTGATTAATCAAGAAAGGGAAAGTGGAACAGAAGTTAGTGATGGGGAAGTTACAGACTGGAAAAAGATTAAAAAGAAAAGGGTTAAAGACAGGAAAAGAAAATTTCAGGATTTATGATTAAAATCAAAAAAGAAAGGAAACATAAATAATTTATTGCAAATTAAAGAGAAGGGAAGCAGATAATCTTAGGATTCTGTCTACTAATGTTAATAGTACAGAAATGTAGTAAGAAGGACTGGAGTGATAGAATGGTGTAATATGTGTGTGGTAGACTTAACAGTACTCAAGGATATTAGGGGTTTAAATAAAGAAGAAAGAGAACAGAGATTTTATGGTTAGGAGGTATAAGATGGAATTTGGGTAAAGAAATGTTTCAGAGATTATATAGGAAGGGATTAAAAATTCTAGATTCTTTATTTATTTATTTATTTCACATTTTTTTTAACCGGGTTAGTCCAACTGAGTTTGAAAACAAACCCATTTTCAGTGGAGACCCGAGGGGAAAAGCCCCAGTAAACATAAGTAAAGATAAAGTGACAATTAAATAATCACAATACAAAATAATTGTAAAAAGAAAAGGTTATTAACCATTTGCATTGCATTGATAGTAAGCAACACATTATACTTTAGTTAAATTAAAAAGATTAACTGTAGTGGACTTTAGGTGGGAAGTAAAAGTTTATAGATTAATAGCAATATACACCTATGTGTATTTCAAAGAAATACTGAACTATGTTATAGTAAATATGGATATAATAATAACAGGAAGGCATCAGACCAGGGGTGAATTTCTAATTTCTCATCCAATGGTCCAGGTTACACTTAAGCCTATGCAGGGACTTTGTTTCCCATGTCTGTCTCTCCAATATGTCCTATTTATATAGCAAGCATAATTTAGGTCTTTAGATCTAGTAGTTCTGATGTTTGTTTTGCAGATGTGCAAAAGGTTCATCAGAGCAGGGTCAAAAGATGCCTTCTAAGCCAGGCATAGATCACCTCTCAGTAGTCTGTATGACACTGAGTACAGAGGGCTTAGAGGCAATCCACATAGGACATTGCATTTATGTCCTGTTTTCTTTTTGCAAAGAACCTTTGCAGATTCTCAGTTGCTGCATGTGTCTGGCCAGGTTTAAAAAAGGAAAATAAGTAAATTTTGCTACAGTCTTCAACCTAAAGTCATCTACTGAAGAACGGTTCAAAACTACTGTACAGTATGTCACTAAAATCTTAGCAAAAAGTCAGCAGTGAAAAAGTGACATCTTTCAAAATGCACTACCGTGATTTTTTTCCTGCTTTCTCTCAATTCCTTATACATATATATTGCCTTTCACAAGTATAAAGAGAATTTTGTAACATTTCTGGTCTATCCCTTAATGACTAGTTGCTCAAATGTAAAATCTCTGGTTACACTTTACACATAGCACATGGGATATTTGATGAGACAGACAGATATCCTTCAGGCTTAAGTACTTAGATGTATTTAACCCCACAGTTTTGAATAAGCTCTGTAATAACATACTACAATTGGGAACCTTTCTATTGCTGCTTGTTTCGGAGGGGCAAGTCTAACACAGTAGTCAATACCTTATGGGACTTTCATTATTTTAAGTGAAGTAGCCATGATGAGTCTCTTAATAGTGAAAGATGAATTCAGATTTTTTTTTTTTTAGCTAATGTTTTTATTCAGTTTTTGGATGAGGAGTTCTGTCTTTGAGTCATTTCTGTTATGTACTCTACACATGAGTAGCTCTTACTCACAAACTCATTGAATCACTGGTCATGAATGCTACTAATGCTATAGTTATATCAGTCAGTACTGAGGTAGTAAAAGAGACAGAACATGGTTAAATGGGGCCCTAGACTTCTGCAATAATTATAGAGGTTTGGATTCAATTTAAAACAGTTATTTCCAATTTTAAATAAAAACAGTGACAGCCATTTGTGAAAGAAAAAAACAGCCTCATTGAAAACAGATAGCATGAGCAACAGTAAAATCCTCTTTCTTTGAAACTCCCATTTATTGAAAATGTTGGCAACTAGAAGTTGTTCTTGGACTTAGCTAAACACCATATAGTGAAGCAACTAATTACCAGCTATGTGAAGGGTGCAGAAATTCAAAATATAAATATGCAACACATTTGCAAACAGCTTGGGACAGCCCACTGGATGTAAATGTCTCTTTTCAAGAGTAGCCTAGGAGCAATTTTGATGGCTTTCAAAGCCATAAAGCACTTAACAAGTTAACAAGTGCTGCCAGAAAGACAGTGAAAGAGATTCTCTTATGTTAGAAGAAGTCAGGGACATATTACTGGCACAGACAGCAGGCAGAAACAAATTTGTTTTTTATTTCTGCCACTGTCATTTGCTGATCAGTACTGGCAGGATTAACTGCAAAGTGTGATACCCAATCTTTACATCTGAAGCAGGGGATGCTTAATATTTAAGATCAGGCTTCATGCTATAGAAGTGCTTAACTGATTTATATTTTACTAGATATTGTATTGTAATCACCATGCTCCATGCACTACCTCCAAAAGGGTCTCACTGAGACGAATACCTGGTGTCAAAATCAGGGCCTCAAGCTAAATGCCAAAAAGTGCATAGTCATCCCCTTTAGAAAAAACAAAGTACCCACAAACTACCACATAGGTGGTAGTCCACTAAATACTGAAGATGTAATAAGGGATCTGGGGACCCAAGTAGATAGCAATCTCTCCTTTGATAATCACACTGCCAAAGTGGTTCAAAAATCCTTCTATGGGGCCCACCTAATCACATAAAGGATTCGCATCCAGATCAAAAGAGGTCATTGTGCCCCTCTACTCATCACTCATCAGAACCATCATAGAGTACAATGCCCCATTTGGGATGTACCTTACAAGACATCTGCAACAGCTGGAAAGACCACAGAAGTACCTCACCAAGAGGATCACTGGCCTCAAACAGTTGCCCTATGCAGCTCAACTGAAGAAACTCCAGCTGTGCTCGGTTGCATACGGCCTACTCAGAGGTGATCTCTGCCTGACATACAAGGCCATGTCCAACCCAGAATTAATGGACATGCTCCACCTAAAAAAACATATCGCTTAGAGCGACATGCTCTAGGGATCTAAACCTCACCACAACAATAAATTGGATGTGCTGGAGGGATAGATTTCTGTCCCAGAGACTTCCCATGCTTTGGAACAAGATTCCAATCTACATTAGGCAGAGCTCCTCACTAACACTCTTCAAGAGAAACCTTGGTGAGTGGATGGGAAACAGAAAGTTTACCACGGGGATCACTTCAGTGGCTCTGCTGGACAGAGGCACAGGGAACTAAACTAAGGAGGCAACGAAAGCCAACACATTCTGGCTAGGCTTATAAATGCCTTCGGGCAGATAGCCTAGTACCTACCTATGAACCTATATAATTATAAAATGCAATGATTAAATCTTGTATAATAAGGCTTAATCTAAATTAATGATTGGCTAATGGAAAGTCTAAGCATGAATAAAACCTGCTGTGACTCTCACTCTGTTTCCAACCAATCAAAGTCACACACTAGTTTTATTTATTAACCTCAGTGTCTAAAATGCAAATCAATACAGTTACCATAACCAAATATTAACTTAAATTAACTCCTGCCATCATACTCTAACAAGGCAATTATCATCCAAACAATACATAATGTCACCCGAGCTCTGAAATAACAACATCCAGTAGCTACCAAATAATACTGTAGACACCAAAAATCTAGTAGTGTGTTGACAACTAAACATGAAAGAAAAATACTGACAATTGAATCTCCAGCCCCACCTCGTCATTGTATTGGTTACTTAGGGTGTTCAAGAATCACCATTACAGCGGTTCCCTAGTTGAAAGGAGAAAATGCTCTAGGGAAAAAACAAGTACCTAACTGTCCACTGACTCTTTGTTGATTCAGCGACAGCAACGACCACAAAGAATGCAGGGGGTTTAGGGATCACTTCCTAGACAGTGATCAGTAATTTCCTTTCATGTTCAGTTGTTAATAGAAATTGGATAATGGGAAAAACATAAATCATTACCCTTTTGAAGGGTGAATGTTCTCCAACAAGGTGTTAATGTACAGATATTGCTGGTGAAAAACAAGTCTGCTACTTCACAGCAGTATATTAAGCTACTGCAAAATGCGGAGTGCATTTTTAAGCTTACCAAATGCTGCTTAGCTGTTTAGCAATGGTAAAATAATAAAAATGGGTAAATAAAAAATAATAAATAAAATATTCAAGTCACGAACAAAAGTAAATCCAGGAACAGTTACAAGGACTTGTCATTTTACTTCCCCCTCATTAAACATGGCTTAAAAACAAAACAAAAAACAAAGAGAAGATTACATCTGTGTCTGAGTATGTGAGAGAGAGAGAGATGAGATGGCGAGAGTGAGAAGCAGAGCACATAATTCTTTAACTTCTTTGCTCAACAACTGAAGGCAGGAAACAGACCAACAAGCTTTTCATCAATTGGCTCTGTCTGAGCAATAAGATTTATGAAACAATAATGGCTGCCTTTATTAACTGACTATAATCCTCAGTGATTTACCAGAAAATAAAAGGATAAAGCAAGAAAATTAGGCAAAATTAGAGATGTTCTGCAAAATCCGGAACTATTCAGAGGATTGCAATGCCTCATAATGCTCATCTGTGGTCCATTATTCCCCAATAATATACACTCTGACAGGCATTTCCACTTGATTAATACTGGGCCAGATTCATTAATGCCTATACTAAGTGTACAGGATCTGTAGTCAAGAACATCCCTACTAGAGATTTTTGTACTTTCTAGCCACACAGAAAGATTATACTAAGTGTACATGTAGTCTATACTTTGCTGTAACCTTTATGAATCCCCCTCGCTATTTAAGCCTGCAAGAAAATCAGTAAGAAAATGAAATAAGGATGAAGAAGGTGTGAGTTATGCTTGTCTGTTTGCTCAGAAGAATGCTCACTTATTGTAGGTGTTAATAAATCCTAGGGACTGATTAAAATGAAAGGTTATAAATGTTGGTAAATGTATGAGTCATATGCCTATAAGGTAAGTGCTTTGTTCATGCTAAGTATTTGCACAACTTGGATAAAATATTGGTTTAATTTACCTCATATATTAACAATAATACCTCCCAATGGTGGAAATTACTTCATCCTGTCCATGTACATTTTATCACTACTGTGAAGTTCAAGGGATCAGACCTGGCCAGTCATGAGGAAATACCAGGATGGGTTCTACACCTGGTAGGTATTACAGCTAAAATAATGCAAAAGGTACACAAAGCAAAATGATGCCAGGGCATTGAATATGAGACCTCAGATGTACTCAGCATTAAGCTTCTTTCTGTCTTGGCACAGTGTATGTTGAAGACCAGAAGTCTCTAAGTTATTGCTCTTCTGTAAGTAAATTAAACACAAGTTTTTAATTCACTAATATATTAATATGTAACAGAGCTTCTGATAGGCTCTCTCAAAACAGAAGCAATACAGAGATCAAAACAATTATTCATTCATATTACTGGTACTATCTGCAAAAGTATCCAAAAAATCTGATCAATTATTCAAAACATTCATACTATTTTATCAACATGTATACAAACTGATAACTAAAAAGATTACTTGAATACTGTAGACAGAGGATCAAAATAGATAGACAAGTACAATTAGGACATGTGGTTTAGGATGGTGTGATGGTTATGATGGAAAAAATGCAGTTAGTAGGGCTGTTTCAAGAGCAGTATTTAACTCATTACATCCAAGTGATGCCTCCAGCTGCATATGCAGTTAACTCCTATGGATGCATCGAGGTTTCAAATATTGTTTGTTCATATTTGCATCAATAATTCCAAAACAATGCTATATACAAGGTTTTAAAATATTTAATCTTAAACCTTGCATAATGGCAAACTCAACTGGATTAATATTTGACCTCTCTCTAGTGCAGATAAAGAGATATTAACTGTTTTTTGTGATATTTGTTTATATAAATATAATTTTCACATTTTTATAAATATCTCAACAACCAAATAATACAGACAGAATGCCATTGCATCATATGAAAGCTCTCAGTTAGATGAATACAATACTGATGACAGTATGCGTGCAACTTGAGAGGTTGCTGAGATATTGTACGTTGTTTACAAAGTATTACAAAACATAATAGTTACTGTGTATACTGTGACTTGTAAACTTCAGTTTAAGACCTAGAACCTAAAGAATGCTACCACTATAAAATTGTTTGTGATGAAGGGTTTGACATGTATACTTCTTTCATAACTCCTAAGGTTCCAGATATATGAACATTTGTTTTAAATGTGAGTAAATAATTTCATTCTGTCAAAAGACTTAGGCTCTGCTCACTGGTAGTTACAGTGCAGATATCCTGAGCTCCATTGGACTGAATGAGTTAAAAGGAGAAGGAAAGGAAAAAGTAGAGTATAGAGAATGGGGCATTCAAAGAATGGAACACACATAGAAGAAAATGGAAATAGATGAAGGGTGGACCAGACAACATTCTTCAGAAATTAAAGGGCAGTAAAGAAATGGCGAGATGTAGTGCGGAAAGGCATATGAAGGTTGCCAAGCATGTAGCAGGAAGACACTGCATACAGTACAATAAATGAGAAAAAATGGATTGGTGTTGCAACTAGTAAACAAATGTTACAGATTTCATAATTGTTATTTAGATTCATAAATGTATAGACTTTCAGGTTCATTCCCTATAAAGTGCTTTGTGATGATGTGAGGTATTGCCAGCTATGCCATAAGAAGTAGGCCAGTGGATGTGTAACATATTTCAGAATAGCTAGCTGGAGTTTTACAAAGAATTACATGTCATTTGTATATCAAATTGAGTTGTACAGGTGCTTGTGCTGAAAATGCATTTGTAAAGCTGTTTATGTTAAAAATGTACCAACAGTGGGTTCTGCTGGACAGAAAAGAAATATACCAGACTATATTGTAACTGTTGAAATGAATATATTGTAACAGAGGATACTGAAAGAGAAGAGGTTAACCTCAGTCTAGCTAACTTTGAAAATTAGTCTGAAATTAAATTACCTGGTTTAGACCATAACAATTATATTGTACAGTTCTGGCTGAAGCCAGAGACAAAATGTATGTGAAATCCAAGACTAGGAATCCTACTGTATTGTCCTTATGGGTGACCTAATTGCTACCCTGGAAGGGTGGAAGTTTTGAAATGGATTTATAGCTTCCAGATGCTATAACACACCTTAGCAAAGCCCTATGAGTATGTATTATGACACATAGGTGCTAGATTCTGGTTCAATTACTAGTAAAGGGGGTAGTGTGGGAATCAGAGACAGATGACCAGATGTATGTGATGTAATTATGTAATCCAGCACTGAAATGATGTTTTAATACTAAATGAGACAGAAGTCTCAGGGCAGTCTGTTTGTGAAACCTGACAAAGAAGGACCATTCACCCACGTCATCTCGCCTTGCTCTAGTAAGTGAACTAGGGCACAGTAATTCTTTAGATCACTCAGAAAAATATAGCGAGATTAGTTAAGTATTGTTTTTTCTGCATCTGTGTGAACCTTTCCATCTGTGTTATTTTTCACATTTCCTGTGATTGAAACTCTGGTGTTTATTGTAAACCGATATTTAGTATTTTCATGTTCTTTTATTATTTATTATTAAATATATTTAAACTTTTCATTGTGGTTGGCCTTTTAGAGAATATTTTAACCTATGGGAGTACCTATATTTATTTGGTGACACTGTGGCCACTCCTGAAAGCCTTGCTGCATTGGTCAAAGAGTACCATTTGTATTGATATTAATTTTACTCAGGATAATTGGTACCCCTGTAAAATCCTTAGATCAGCTGGCTTTGGAGTGCTCTGGTGGCAGTACCTACCTTATAGTCTGGGCAGAGGGGCCATAGCTGGTAAATCTGTGCCAGCCTTTCCTAGGTGTGTGTGTGTGTGTGTGTGTGTGTGTGTGTGTGTGTGTGTGTGTGTGTGTGAAAATCAAATCTCAAAGAGTGTGTATGTCAGTTACTTGAAGCAGGGACACACAGCACTGGTTTCACAGGAGGGCTTAGCTTGGAACACTTGGCTGAGGACTCAGCTCTACAGCTGTGTCAGTGGGGAGTATCATTTGGGGCCTGGAGAGAGAGAGGGAAACCCAGCCCCAGGACTGAGTGTACTCCCTGTGTGCTCTTAAGGGAAGTTGTGCTTTGTGCAGAGAACTGCATCTGGAAATACTGTGTGTATCTATTTCTTTTCTAAGTAAACCTCCCTCACCAGTGTCTAGGGTGAGGACTGAGGCTCCTTAACTACTGGCCCATTTGAAAAAGGACATCATACAATTTATCATTATTTATTGTAAATACGTAACCAAATAAATGTTGCACATCTGGTATTTCCTTGTTCTAGCTGATGCATGTTGTAAGGAGATATAATTGGAAAGGAACCACTTGTTCCTCTCTACTTAACTAAATAAAACACAAAAATAAGCAAACAAACAAAAAATGCACAAAAAGCAGTAAGTGATAAAATGGAAGAGGTGTGATAAAAATATTTAAAAAATAAAGTGGCACTTCTCATTACTTAATATAACAATTACCTTTATAGTCATAGATAACAAACTTACCTTAACAGTAGTGGTTTAAATTATCACTGATGCAGTAGCCTTAGCTATATGGGTTATAGCCTGCAAAAAATAAAACAGCCACCCAGCTTCCAAAGCATCAGTGCACCTTCAACACACCCAAACTGTCAGGCAGTTCAAGCTGAGCTGACTGAAAGACAAGTTTGGGCACCACGCCCTTCAGAGCTTTCCTGCAAAAAGACAGAGACAGGCTGAGCCCTGAAATGACAATGCTAGAAACAACAAAAAATAAAGGTTCATAGCCTAACATAAAAAGCACACCAAAAAATAAGGGGGATGGAGGGAGGGAGTGATTACTGCAGCAGTTATCATTCAAACATCTACTGTTCTGGTATATTTACACAACTGTACTATGTTCATCATACTAATCTCTGCTGCAATAGCCTTAGCTATATGAGTAAATTACCTTAGCTTACTACATTTTTAGAGGTGGAAAGAGAAGAGTTCAGGAGCCCCCTGAGAATGGTTATAGCAAAGCTTGATCTGGGCTTAGAGAAGGAATCAAGCTTATATTGCTTTGTAAAAGTATGTATAGAGGACCAAGTAGCAAATACTTCTAGAATTCAACCCTTTCCAAAAAGCCACAGATGAAACCAAGGCCTTAGTAGAGTAGGCCTTGATGCTGCCTGGAAAAGATTTGTTATGAGGAGTATAACAAAAGGTAAACAGCCTTAGACAACCATTTGGAAATATTTTGTTTTAAAATAGGTTATCCCTTCTTTTATCTTCACAAGAAATGAACAACTGATATGAAGATCAGAAAGATTTAGTTCAGTCAAGATAGTACCAGAGTTGTCTGTGGATATCCAAGGAATGGAGTATCCTTTCCCCTTTATTTTTAGGTTCAGAAAAAAGGCAGATGAATAGTTTGGCTTAAAGTAAATTCAGATACTACTTTAGGGATAAAAGAAGGATTAGTTCTCAAATAAACCCCATTCCTGTAAAAATTGAGAAAGGACTGTCGCACTATGACAGCTTACAATTCAGATTCTCTTCTTTTAGAGGTCAGAGCAATCAGTAAAACTGTTTCCATGTTAAGAACCTCAGGTCAGACAGATTAGCTGAGTCAAATGGAACAAATGTTAGCTTCTCTAACATTTAGATTTCAAGGAGGGGCCACCAGTTTGCTTGGAGGTATCTTGTGCAAGACTCCTTTCAAAACCATTTGACATGAGAGCGCACTGAAAGAGAAGCATCCATTGCAGACATACTGAAATGTTCGATAAATAAATCTTGATAAAATATTTACAAAGTAAAGTGGCACTTCTCATTAACTTATATAACTATTACCTTTATAAAGTCATAGATAACAGAAAACATCATATAATAGTAACTCACAAATTTTAATGCCAGAGAACAATTTGTACTAAATGGGTGCTGGTTATGTTGTTAGCAACAACTAGAAAACCTTTTACATTTACTAATGTATGATTTTCTACAGTTTTCTTGCCTCCATTAGTACCTGCAGCACATCCTCAGTAAACAAGTGCCTAAATGGAATTAGGACACTATCATTCAGGAAGTTCACTGATGTCAGGGTGAATCAAACACCCCTGCTCTTGTGCGAGTAGATCCTGTCTTTGAGGAAGCTTGTGGTAGTTTTCCCTGGTCATTTCTAAAAAAAGGGAAAACCATGGCTGCCTGTGTCAGAAGCAAGTCACCACAGTGATCTTGGGGGATTTCTTCTGAATCTGCAGAAGTACCTTCGATATTAGTGGAAAGGTTAAAAAGTGCACAGAAGCATTCCTAAGGAAAATAAATGGAATCGGTTTTCCAGGCCATCTTGCTTGGAGTTCTGGAACAGAATCCTGCCAGTTGATTGCTCAGAGATGGGATAAAGAGGTCTACTTGAGGAACTCCCCAGAGATGGTCAAATCTTGGAAGACCCCTCCTGATCTAGTTTCTATTTGTGAGGGTCTGCACTAACAGTTTTGCTCTGATGGAATATAGGATGCCTATATATATATATATATATATATATATATATATATATATATATATATAGGAAGAGAGAGAGAGATTGTGCTGTGATGCTATATCTCAAGCTAACATGGCTAGTCTGCAAAGAGGGTATGACCTGTTTTGCCCTATTTGTTGATGTGCCGCATGACTGTGCTATTGTCTATAGCTACTTGCAGAGGTCCCAAGGACCAAAGATTATTCAGAAAATTGATATTTATGTGCTTGCATCTGTTCTTGGTATCCCACACATGCTGTAGTTTTATCCCTCTTGAAACCACTCCCCACACAAATTCTGAGGCATCTGTGGTAACTGACCGACTGCTTTGGTAGAAGGGGAGGCCTAGATTTAATGATATCTGCTGTCACCACCATATAATTTCCCTTCTGACAAACCCCAGCACTGGGATCTGAAAACAAAGGGTGTTGGTGCTGGGACCAAACAGACTTCAGATACCGTTGTTTCTTTCATGTGAAGTCTTGTCAGGGGTATCATGAGAATCATAGAAACCATGAGAACCAAAATCCGGAGGTATTCCCTTGCAGTGACCAAAGTCTGAGTAGACAATCTTAGAAATAGATCTAGATATAGATCTATTTTTTTCCTGTGGAAGAAAAGCTCATTGAACTGAGGTGTCCAGTTGACCTCCAAGGAATACAATCCTGTGTGAAAAAGTCAGCAAAGACTGTTGAATGTTCTCTTGGAATCCCAGCTTGTGTAAGAGATCTCTCACCCAAAAGATGAATTCTTGACACTTTGAATCCTGCAAAGATAATTAAGTCGTGTAAATATGGAAAAACTGGACACACTGCAGCCTGCAATGCTCTACAATTGGAGCTAGACACTTTATGAACAATAATAATAATAATTAAAACCACTTCAGGAGCCAGTGAACAGTAAAAACTCCAAGAACTTTATGAACAATCTTGGTGAACTGGGTATTCTAAAGGGCAAGGCAAAGAACTGATAATGTGATCTAGACAGAGAAAACCTTAAAAAAAATTTGAAGATAGGATGAATAGGGGTGTGATGATAACCATAGTTTAATCTAGTGTTGTCAGCAAATTTGAAAGATGAATAAGAGGTAGCAGGCTGTGAATTGACATCAATTTGAATTCGGGCACTATCTCAAACAGTTTTAGGAAAGAAAGACTCAGAACTGGTCTCCAAGCATTTTCTGCCTTTGGCTCTAAGAACATCCTTGAATAAAATCCCTTCCCATCTGGTAAGGAGGAACTGTTTCTGACACTCCTTTGGAGAGCATGTTATGGAAAACTAGAGGAAACAAATGAATCTGACCTGGAAGAAAAGGAATGGCATCCTGGAAAGGAAGAATTTCCTCCTGTTGCCATCTGTAATCTTGATGAATGATCTTTAGAACCCATTTGTCTAAAACTATCTTTTGCCAAATAGAAAAACTGAGATTCAGGCCTTCTGGTAGAAAAAAGGGGTCAGGGAGGGGGTCACAAGGTCTCTTGAACAATCATTCAGACTTGTTAGACTGCCCTTTGTTTTGGGTGGTTTGAGACTTCTTTTTGGTATCCCCTGCCATTTCTTCTTAAACATCTGTTTACCTGCATTTTGTTGAGATTGTTTACTCTGCTTTTTGCCAAAATAAGATGAGAAGTTAGAGAATCCTTTAGAAAATTTGGAAAAGGAGGGCTAAAAAATATTTGAGGTTACCTGTATAAGTTTCTTAAACTTTGAAGAAGAGAAAAGTCTTAATGGTGTGAATGAAGGAGAATGAGATAATGACTCCAGGTTGCCCTTCTTAAACTAGCAATGAAACCTTGGTTTGTTACATTAAGAATAATGGATTACCAGGATAAGCTTACCCTTTTCATCACAGCTGTTGATCACCTCTGTAGCAAAGGGACTGAAAACTAAATCTCTATCCAAGGAGGAGTTTAAATGTCATTTTGATATCATCTGGGAGGTTCTGAGAATGCAGCCATGCAAACCTTCTTAAAACAGTACCAGTGGCTATAGCCATTTAAGAAATATCAACAGAGTCATACACTCACTGTAAACTGACAACTGATGGTCAATAAAGACTGGAAGATACAGATTTATCTAATTTAATTTTCCACTTTCGTCTCACTAAGACTTCTTCAGAAAAATAAATGAAACAGTAAAACTTAACAGCACATTTTAAATACTTTCCTTTTATTTAGTACTTGTTAGTACGTTAGAGTAGTCTGCAATGTTTTGGTATATATGTTTTTTAAAGTTGAATATAGTTACAAACATTTTGTCTTTTTAACTTGGTGAACGTTCTTGAGTCAAAGTACATTTTTATTGGTTAATTGATTAATTATATGTATAAGGAATGTATTTAAGATGTGCTGTTTGTGTTTTACTGTTTCATTTGTTTTTCTGATGAAGTCTTGGTGAGACGAAAGCAGAAAATTAAATTACTTTTATGCTAAATCTGTATCTTCCAGTCTTTATTGTTTCAAGTGTTTCAAGTGATTTTTGGAGATTTTTGCTGTGGTTACACTTCCTTTTGTTTGTTGGTTTGGATTCAAGTGTTTTCTGATGGCCGAGATGGAAGGGGATCCTTTAATGGATATGACTCTACACCATCAGTGGGAGAAAATGGCTGCTTTCACCTTTTAGTTACTTTGTTAAATGAAATACAAAAGACATTAAGGGTATTGGTATCTAAAGAAAATCTTCCTGCTGAAACAGCATCTATTTTGGATGATGAACGAATGAATGTCATAGACTGCAATGTTCCAATTGGCCCTGGTGAAAACAATTTGGGCTCTGGAGCTAACCTTAGATCTATGCAGTATTGTGATGTCTGCTCAGTTCTGGACAGCAGGTATGACCGTTTTTTGAAGGCAGACTACAAGGTGGTTAATGCCAGAACTGATGAGTTTAATTACAAGAGTGACAACTTGTGTAGGTTATTAAAAAAGTATCAGTCAGCGGACCTGGAAATTCGTTATTTCCAGAGATGCACTGAATTAAAAATAATATCTAAGGGCTTACGGTTTTTTAAAATGCCCAAATGGCATTAAGACCACTGATTCTTTTTTTGATGAACCAGCAAAGTTTTTCAACAATGCTGGTATCCAATTTTTAAAATTATTGATAGACAATAACAAAAAAACTGTCTTCTCCTACTCAGGACATTATGAAACTTGATGAAGAACTTAGTTCTATGTTGAAGGACTTTGACTCTGATAATTTATATGATCAGCTTCTAAAGGAAGTTGAAACTCATGAGAACAAAGTCATAGAGTGTAAGCACAGTAAATTACTGAGGGATGTGGAAGCCTATGAGAATGGTATTGCGTATACTAACTTTGTACCTGATTCTAATAACAAAAAAGAAAACATTTCACCAAATAATGATATTGGAAGCCATAAAAAGCCAGGCTGGTCCCAAAAACAGTCTACAAATAGACCGCAATGGGTAAAGGGTTCTATTGACCAATCACTTTCCTCGAAATTGGTCACAAGGTTTTTTTTAGGGAGGAGAATCAGGCTGCAATCCCTTACTGGTGTTGAGAGCGAGGTGGAAGCAGGAGGGTCTGCAGCTGGCAATGAAGTGGCCATTAATTCGGCTGCTGTGAATTTGAATGCAGCAGGAGCACATTCCAAAGGTGGTCCTTTTTTTACCCAAAAGAGAAAATAGTTTTAAGGACTTGGAACATGAAGCAGAGAGGTCCGACAGCTTCAGAATCCTCCAACAATGAACAGTAAGACATTTTGGAGATCAGTTTAAGATTATGAATTTATCTGGAACCACTTTAAGTGATTCCCAGGTTAAATTGTTAGGTTGCTGCTTTAATTTTGCGCCCACTAGAAGGGCAGACTTTTCCAGGACTGTCACTGATTTTAAAGAGTATGTTCAAAAATTAAATTAGAATTATGTGTTGAAACATGTTAAAGATGATTATAGTGGTTTTTGCAAACCTTCTAGTTACACACCTGTACTTAGACGAACATTTTCGAAGCATGCTTACAAGACATTGGTCATTATTTGGATGGGGGTGGTAAAAACAAGAAATGGTTTGACTATTTAACTAGTCTGGAATGAACAGCTGTTATTGAGCTTACCTCTAGGAGGGACTTGATGTTTATGAAAAGTGACAAGGGGGGTAATATTGTTGTAATGACCATTGAACAATATAAAGCATCTATGTTTAAACTATTAAACAACACAGAAAAATATTCTAAAGTAAATGTCTGGGACATTCACAAGAGTTTTCAGTTCATTGACACCTATTTATATGAAGCACGTATGAATGAAGGTTTAGACATGAAAATGTATAATTTTTGTCTTGTAGAAAAACAAAGGGACGACACACTTTTTGGTATTCCCAAAATCCATAAGTGTATGACCGACCCACCTTTTAGACCAATAGGAACTGCTCCTCACTCTGTCACTGAAGGTTTAGCTTTGTTGATTGATTTTTATTTGACTCCAGTAGTACAAGGTATGCCCTCTTATTTAAAGGACTCTTGGGACTTGTTGGACAAGTTTAGGAATTTTCTTTCAGGTTTTGTTTTTGACAAAGAAAAGGATTTTATTATGACAGCAGATGTAGTGGCACTGTTTACCTGTATCCCTCATGTACAGGGAGTCAAAGCAGTAAGAGAATTTCTCTCTTCACGTTCCAGTTTGGAACCCTGTCAAGTAAACTTAGTTTGTAGTTTACTAGAAATCATTTTAGAGCATAATTATTTTACTTTTGATGGATGTTTCTTTAAACAGGGTAAGGGTGTTGTGATGGGCTCACCTGCGGCACCATCTTATGCTAACATAGTGATGGCATGGTGGGAAGCTAACATTCTCTCTAGGTTGAAACTATCCTATAATATATATTTTTATGCCAGATTTGTAGACAATCTCATTTTCATCATGGAAGGAGACTGTAACAGTTTATGGAAGATTTGAATGCTGAATCTGGGTATTTACAGTTTGTGAAGAGTGGCATTCGGAACAAGGTTGATTTTCTTGATGTGACTTTAGAATGGAATGAATTGGACAAACAATTTGAGAGTAAACTTTATAGAAAAGACATCTTTACCAATGGCTTTTTACACTTCAAAAGTAATCATCCCTATTTTATTAAAAAGAACATCCCCAAGGGGCAGTACAAACGGTCTTGCCGTATGACTACCTCTTGCACAGATTTTAAACAGTGAATTTCATAGAATTACTTCTATGTTTCTTGACAGGGGTTATGATGTTGAGTATTTAGAGGCTTTACAGAGAGACATTTTGTCCAAAACAAATCAATTGTATCCACCTATTTTGAAAAGCCCATTTATTAGTAATAGTATAAAAGAGGGCAGAATATCTAATTTTGGTACATTGTGTAATCTTGACATGACTATAGATAGTGGGGAGATTTGAGGGATTATTCAAAGAAACTGGAGGATAGTAGAAGGTAATAGTGATTTAGTAAAAATTTTAGGTAATAAGCCTAACTTCGTTTACAGGAACAACAACAGTTTAAAGTATGTCTTGGAAAGGTGTTCTTCCAGGCATAGTGGTCCACCTATTTCAAAACAGATGGGAATGTTCTGGTGTGGACACTGCAATTTTTGCAGGTTTATTTTACAAGGGCCATTTATAAGTCTACTCCACATGAAATACACCATCAAAGTGGTTGGTCATTTGACTTGTAAAGAAAAAGGCTTAGAATAAATAGCCTTGTGCAGTGGGTGCGAAGCATTCTATGTAGGTATGCCCACACAGACCTTGATGGAAAGAATGAGAGAACACATGTCTAGTATCAAAACTAAGGATAGGAATAATGTTTTATACAAGCATTCAGTGATATATAATAAATTCAAGAAGTTTTTATTTTCAATCTTGGAGGTGGTGAAAACAGACTCCAGGGGTGGAGATTTTAAAAATGTGATAGAACAGAGAGAAACATCTTGGCAAATAAAATTGAGGGTAGACAGGAGGCCTTGATTAAATTACGCAATAAATATGAAATGCTTCTTGAAACATATAAAGTTAACTATTAGGAAAGTATAAATTAAATTACTTTTACGCTAAATCTGTATCTTCCAGTCTTTATTGACCATCAGTGCCACTGTTTCAAGTGACTTTAAAATAACTTTCCTGAAAAGCAAAGTGATTAAACACAAACAATATTAAGAAATTGGAAAGTTTTACCCCTAAGAGAACTTATCTGCCCAGCAAAGGAACTGCACCAAGCTGACTGTTGGTCCTCAAAATCTTTAGAAGAGTGCAGTTTTCAGTGGCATTAAATCTATGAAAGACTTGGCATCCAAACTTGTCTTTCAGTCAGCTCAGCTCAAGCTGCCTGTCTGGATAAGTGGAAGGTGCCCCAAAGCTTTGGAAGCTGGCTAGCTATTATATGCTTGGCAGGATATAACCCATGCAACTAACCCTAGTGCAGCAGTGATCAATATGATAAACAGCAGATAGTGCTTGTAGAGTACATAGTACTTACTATACATAACAACAGTTTCAGTAAATTAGCCAGAAAAAAGCTCAGTATTTTAGAAAGTATGAAAGTAAGCTACTATATAGCAGCAACTAACATTGTATAAATGAGGAATAAGAACTGTAGCATAAGTCTGAAATCAGGGTATCTAAAAAATATATTTGAAGTTGAAATTTTCATTAAAGCAATGCATAAGTGATGGGTTAGTGTGAGCTTCAACTTTATTACGACAGCATTTTTGCCAAAAAAAGTTAAATTCTATGCAATAACTAAATCAAGTACTACATTTGCTCTGTCATTTTTAAACTGCTATTCTATGCTGTATAATACATTTTGCACTAGAACTTGTGATAATTAGTGTCATTTTTGGTTCTTTTTTGTTTTTCTCCCTGTCTTGGTACCATCAGGTTCTCTTCTCTTTCCCACCTCATACACCCATTCACTCCTTCACTAAGTGAGGAGAGCAGGTCCAACAATCATTCAAGTCTGGGGTATTTAGTAGTTTTAAACTTCTAACCCTTGTGCATATGCCCATACCCACCACACAGTCTGGCATGAAGGGGGGGGGGGTCAGCAAGTATGTGTCACTTTTTCTGCAGGTGAGGTAACCTGTCTTAAACTGCTTTTCTCTCTTGAATCCATTTCTCTTGTTGGATCTCCAGTCTCCATTAGGTTTTTACAGTGGCAGCAAGTGCTTGGACATGACCCATCCTCTCTATCCAATCACAGGTGCACAAACAAAACAGCATAATTCCTGCCTTCCATACAACAGGTATTCAAACTCATGTCACCTGCATCCCTGTGAGTGCATCATCACTCTCTGTCAATGGCATTTTCAAACAGTATTTTTCACATTTCAGTTCACAAGCACCAAGTATGTGCTAAGGTAGTTAGATATGAAAAAGTTCACTGATGTAGTGCCATCATAAATAGTGTCTGTCATTTAAAAGGGAAACATGACTGGGAGGTATTTAAGACTGCCAGTGATCTGATTATGATTTCAGATGGAGTTTACTTTTTAAAAAATAAAATTTCATCATTTATGTTTGTCAATGTGGTGGGCATATGTCCAGACAGAAAACATTTTTACATTGTATGTATTAATCAGTTGTCCCTTATAGGACTAGATTACGATAGAATGACCTACGTTATTGTATGGTTTCATACAATTATTGCTGTGGTAGCAGAAATAACTTTTTAATGTGGCTAATATCTTTGTAGATCACAGGCTACAGGAAATCCTGCCTTCCCAGGAAGGGAGATTTTTTTCCCATTGGCCTTTTAGGGTGCAGTTTCTCAAGACTCAGCAGCCTTGAGCTACTTACAATTCCTAGGTTATTATTATTATTATTGTGTGTGTGTGTGTGTGTGTGTGTGTGTGTGTGTGTGTGTGTGTGTGTGTGTGTGTGTGTGTGTGTGTGTGTGTGTCTGTATTTCTATCTTTTGATTAGTTAAGTTGCATAGTTTATATTTTGCAATACTCTTCTTATAAACTGCAAATATTTCAGAGCAGAATACACTGACATTCCCATTAGAGTCATAAGCGTAAATAGTCTACACCATTTCATATAGCAATAACCCACGCCTGGGTGTGATAATGCTGGATTTACCCACGGTTGGTGTGGTTTGGTCACAAGGGTGAAGCCCGAGTGGCCAAAGACAACTGTGGGTAAATCCAGTATTACCCACACCCAGAAGTGGGTTATTGCTATTATACAATGACATTATTTAAGAAAAAAAATACTTACTTTTCTTAAATAATGGCATTGTATAATGCCTCCTTGCTACCCTTCCGCAGCTGTCTGGTATTCTGCGGCAGTTCTGATGTACTGCGTATGCGTATGCTTATGCAGTACATCATAGCTGTGGGTGGAAGCAACAGAGAAAGCAAGATCTCCATTGCTTTTTACAAACTGTCTTGCTGTGTTAAAGGAGTTTAACATAGCAAGACAGCTTTATAAAAATCAATGGAAAATCTCTGTTACTTTTTTTAAAGCTGTCTCACTATGTTAAACTCCTTTAACATAGCGATACAGTGTCTAAACAGCAACAGAGATCTTGCATTCTCCATTGCTGTAAAAAAAGGACTTATACTAATGGAAAATGTCCGGGCGACTGGACCTTTTTCAATTAGTATAAGTCTGATTTACAACAACTGACCAATCAGCGTGCACGTTTTGGAATATTAATGGGGGGGGTCATTGTAAAATAGTCATTAATGCACCTCAATCTGCTACATTGTTTTAAACTGCAAGTATCTTGCACTGCATAGCAGAGAAGAAGCATGGTAACACTATAAATGTTCACAGTGTTCATTTACTGAAGCACAGCTGGCCAAAATAGAGTTATTTAAGGACATGTAAGCATGTGCAACTATGTTATTCTCATGAGAAACATTGTAGCAGTGATGGAGGCTTTGTCTGTCATTTTTAAAAAGTCAGTGGAAATGCATTTTCCATAGTTCACTGCTTAGTTCACATTTAATTTATAATCAGATTACCATGTCCTTGGAATAACTCTTAAATTGCTAGAAAGTTTCAAATAACTGCAAGTGAATAGGTGAAATATTTTTATTCACAGTTATTATAATTCTCTCTCTTGGTTTAGAATATCACTCCTATTCACAGTCTTTGATACCCATATTCTTGCTCTGTTACATCTTTTTTGGACTCTACTAAGGAAACTGCAGCTGACACTTACAGTACACTAAAGTAACAACAAAATTATACTTCCTTGAAATACAACTCATTGTTGCATTATATTAAGGGTACAACATATGGGTTCTATTTGCATTATATAAAGGAGACTACAGCTCACACCACTAAAGGCACGATAGGATATATTCATATTAAATGAAGGAGAACTACAGCCATACTTGCATTATACTAACTACAGTGCAAACTTGAATTATATTCTGGGCACTATAGACAATATCTGTAGTATACTAAGGGAAGTACAGCCCATACATGCCCACTGCATTCCCTGCAATGTGGGGGCAAGCCCCCACACCTCCCAGAACTTTATATATATATATATATATATATATATATATATATATATATATATATATATATATATATATATATATATATATATATATATATATATATATATATATGTATATATATATATATATATATATATATATATATATATATATATATATATATATATATATATATATATATATACACACCAACCCCTACAGTTGTGCTAACTCAGAAAAGGGGAAATCTTCCAAAACAATGGGATTACTGCAGGCAAAGAATTAGAAATCACAACAATAGCACAGCAAACAGTTATCACGGTCTCCTACACTGGCACTATTTACTGACTGTGACCCATAAAAACTAACAAAAACATCACTAACTTTTTTCAGACAGATAAAAATACTACGTTGTCTCTCCCCTGAAAAGAGTCCACTAACCGGAATGGACGAAATGGGTCAACAGAGGATAAATAAATAAAACCATATTTTCTACAAAAATCAGCTAACTGAACTACTTCTCAAAATTACCTTGAAAATACAACTGATATATGCACATTGACTAAATGAGATTTTAACAAGTTCTACCAAATACGATTTCTACCAAGTTTTTCTATCAATTTTTTCTACTAAAAGAACATTCTACGAAAAGTACTGCAACCATACATGCACACACATGCACATATCAATGGATATTTTATATATGTATATTTCTTATTCTGTACACATCTCCATATTTATGTTAATACCCATGTCTTAGTGAACATGTGTTTGTTCCAGGGAGAAAGGGGACTACCCTGTTTATGGTCTAATAGGAAGGCAGGAATGTTGCCTTCCAATAACACTGCCTCACTGTCAGTAGAGTTAACTTATGTGTGGTCTAATAGGAACCCAGGAGTGTTGCCTTCCAATAATACTGCCTCAATGGCAGTAGAGTGGCTTTGAGAAACTCAGCAGACACTGTACTTTAATGTTTGATGTCATTGCTGGCACACAGTGCAGGTCTCACTTGGCTGTGTAGGGACTGTGTTTGAAATCCGCTTGCACCCCCACAACACCTGAGACTTAAATACACCAACTCCATGGACCCTCCTACTTGAGTAAGAAGAAATCTTCCTAAAAGGCAATCATCACCAGCAAAGAAAGAAAACAGTACTGACACAGTTTCCTAAAAGGACCCCCAAAAAGGAGAAATCTTCCTAAAAGGCAATCATCACCAGCAAAGAAAGAAAACAGTACTGACACAGTTTCCTAAAAGGACCCCCCCCAAAAAGGGAGAAATCTTCCTAAAAGGCAATCATCACCAACAAAGAAAGAAAACAGTACTGACACAGTTTCCTAAAAGGACCCCCCCCCAAAAAGGGAGAAATCTTCCTAAAAGGCAATCATCACCAACAAAGAAAGAAAACAGTACTGACACAGTTTCCTAAAAGGACCCCCCCCAAAAAGGGAGAAATCTTCCTAAAAGGCAATCATCACCAACAAAGAAAGAAAACAGTACTGACACAGTTTCCTAAAAGGACCCCCCCCCCAAAAAAAAGGGAGAAATCTTCCTAAAAGGCAATCATCACCAGCAAAGAAAGAAAACAGTACTGACACAGTTTCCTAAAGGACCCCCAAAAGGGAGAAATCTTCCTAAAAGGCAATCATCACCAACAAAGAAAGAAAACAGTACTGACACAGTCTCATAAAAGGACCCCCCCCAAAAGAAATATATAACATAAGCATCAACAAACAAAACCCAACCCCAGTAACAAAAACATATCACAACAAAAACAATACCCACCTAAGCTTTGGATTGGAATATTTCTTAATCACAAATAATAGAATTTTATCTGACCAGCATTTGCTGAATAAGAGCAACTGGAAAACCATTAGCTCATCTGTGCATTAAGCCAGACACACTAAACCTCAGTTCCAGGCTCTGAAACACTTTCATTCAGAAAACTAAGAATGTGCTCCCCCTTTGGCCCCATTCCATGATATCCAAATGCTATGATTTTAAATCCCTGAGGGGGTATCTGCTGCTATGCTGAAGGAACAAAAAACAACTTAAAGATATCACTATTACATAAAATGTAGTAATGTAGTATTTAATGCAGATGCTTGCTTCCGAATACTTAGTTCTCCAATCTGGTTCTTGGCTCGGATGCCTTCTGCATGAAGTCTACAGTGCCTTCCCTGTGTCCATCTGTCTGAAATTTTACCAGGTGTTTCTGATTTCCCTCATGTTGCAAAGAGGTGCTGAAGATGAATAGGCAGACCTCTGAATTATCTATTGGTGGGAATTCTATCTGAAAGTGAAAGCAAATGGACATCATTGGCACCCCAAACAGGATGAATTTCTATATCTTGCACTCAAAGAGTGCTGGAGTAGGCTCTACCTCACCTATGATCCTCTTGGATTAAGCAGGTGGGAAAGGAATGAAATGAAAGTGCTGAGTAAGCAACGTTTAAAATAGTTTAATTTTTTTATCTGTGTTTTGTTCTAGTTGTGCATTCCAGTGCTGAAATGCTGACAGTGTTCCGACCAGCAATCCACACAAGACAACAGACTACAAAAAGGAGACCACAAAAACCCTTTATCATCTGGGTTCTGACTGAATCAACACACAAGACCTTCAGAAGGTAACCAAATGAAAGATCAAGGCTCAAAATATGGAGTCCCTGAATGTTTTGACTGAATAACTGAAAATCCATAAACACAAAGACACCAGAACACAGACATGATGTAATACATTTTATTGGACCAACACAGGTTTGCAATTCCTCAAGTATTAGAACTAGAATGAGTCCTTCATCGGTGTTATTACTGATCTTAGATACAGTGCTTAAATATCCACTTGTACCTAGAAAGGAAAGTACATAATTTATTTCCAATTGGCTAAAAAATGAAATTGGAAAATGCTAGTATGAAAAAAAGTACATCTCAGATATCTGAGAAGACTGCTCCTCAGAGACAGATTGTGTGTGTGTGTGTGTGTGTGTGTGTGTGTGTGTGTGTGTGTGTGTGTGTGTGTGTGTGTGTGTGTGTGTGTGTGTGTTCATGCATGTGTGCAGGCATGAGACTGTGCGAGTCTGAAACTGTAGAAGCCCATGTCATGGCATGGTATAAAAAACAAAATTTGGCACGTTACATTAGAACCAGTGTTCATTTAGCAGGGAAGACAACTCTCAGACTGACTTCACTGCCATTTAATAATCACAATCCAAGAGATATGCAAGGAGATTAAATAAATACAAAGATAAACAAGAAGTTATAATTTGTAATGTAAGTCACAAAGGAAGCGGAGTACAGAAGAAGTAAGAACAAAACTCCAAATTTAATTCCAAGAATGTGCACTTATAACATACGGATGAGCGCTTTCACCATTACAGCTTCTTCAGATCCTTGTATAAAAGTCACAGTAGACCTCCCCTTATATAAGCAGCTCAATTAGTCAATTAAAACAATTTAAACAATTAAAAGCAATGCTGGAGAATTTAAAGAACTCTCCCATATATAAACATGTTAATGTAAAGTAAGACGAAAATATATAAAACTTGCATAGTGACCTAAAAACATATAAATAAACATTCTGATAAGTTAATATTGATAAAATACATAATCAAGAACATATACAAATAAATGATAGTTCATTTTATGTGCCAGCATTGTCTCAGCTTAGGTTTTATAGAAGCTCTATCATTCAACCCATGCCCCCTATCAGCTTTCAAACGAATGATCCAGTCAGTCTCCTTAGATTCAGTAAGATTCATAGTATTACCACACCTCTTATTCACAACAATTATCTCTAGAACCGGAACAAGAAAGTATGATCATTGTCATTGGTGGTTATATGTTTTGCTAAGGCATTGTGTAAAGTGCCCTTTCTCATGTTAATACCCATGTCTTAGTGAACATGTGTTTGTTCCAGGGAGAAAGGGGACTACCCTGTTTATGGTCTAATAGGAAGGCAGGAATGTTGCCTTCCAATAACACTGCCTCACTGTCAGTAGAGTTAACTTATGTGTGGTCTAATAGGAACCCAGGAGTGTTGACTTCCAATAATACTGCCTCAATGGCAGTAGAGTGGCTTTGGGAAACTCAGCAGACACTGTACTGTAATGTTTGATGTCATTGCTGGCACACAGTGCAGGTCTCACTTGGCTGTGTAGGGACTGTGTTTGAAATCCGCTTGCACCCCCACAACACCTGAGACTTAAATACACCAACTCCATGGACCCTCCTACTTGAGTAAGGAGAAATCTTCCTAAAAGGCAATCATCACCAGCAAAGAAAGAAAACAGTACTGACACAGTTTCCTAAAAGGACCCCCCCCCCCAAAAAAGGGAGAAATCTTCCTAAAAGGCAATCATCACCAGCAAAGAAAGAAAACAGTACTGACACAGTTTCCTAAAAGGACCCCCCCCCAAAAAAGGGAGAAATCTTCCTAAAAGGCAATCATCACCAACAAAGAAAGAAAACAGTACTGACACAGTTTCCTAAAAGGACCCCCAAAAGGAGAAATCTTCCTAAAAGGCAATCATCACCAACAAAGAAAGAAACAGTACTGATACAGTTTCCTAAAAGGACCCCCAAAAAGGGAGAAATCTTCCTAAAAGGCAATCATCACCAACAAAGAAAGAAAACAGTACTGACACAGTTTCCTAAAAGGACCCCCCCCCCCAAAAAGGGAGAAATCTTCCTAAAAGGCAATCATCACCAGCAAAGAAAGAAAACAGTACTGACACAGTTTCCTAAAGGACCCCCAAAAAAGGGAGAAATCTTCCTAAAAGGCAATCATCACCAGCAAAGAAAGAAAACAGTACTGACACAGTTTCCTAAAAGGACCCCCCCCAAAAGAAATATATAACATAAGCATCAACAAACAAAAACCCAACCCCCAGTAACAAAAACATATCACAACAAAAACAATACCCACCTAAGCTTTGGATTGGAATATTTCTTAATCACAAATAATAGAATTTTATCTGACCAGCATTTGCTGAATAAGAGCAACTGGAAAACCATTAGCTCATCTGTGCATTAAGCCAGACACACTAAACCTCAGTTCCAGGTTCTGAAACACTTTCATTCAGAAAACTAAGAATGTGCTCCCCCTTTGGTCCCATTCCATGATATCCAAATGCTATGATTTTGAATCCCTGAGGGGGTATCTGCTGCTATGCTGAAGGAACAAAAAACAACTTAAAGATATCACTATTACATAAAATGTAGTAATGTAGTATTTAATGCAGATGCTTGCTTCCGAATACTTAGTTCTCCAATCTGGTTCTTGGCTCGGATGCCTTCTGCATGAAGTCTACAGTGCCTTCCCTGTGTCCATCTGTCTGAAATTTTACCAGGTGTTTCTGATTTCCCTCATGTTGCAAAGAGGTGCTGAAGATGAATAGGCAGACCTCTGAATTATCTATTGGTGGGCATTCTATCTGAAAGTGAAAGCAAATGGACATCATTGGCACCCCAAACAGGATGAATTTCTATATTTTGCACTCAAAGAGTGCTGGAGTAGGCTCTACCTCACCTATGATCCTCTTGGATTAAGCAGGTGGGAAAGGAATGAAATGAAAGTGCTGAATAAGCAACGTTTAAAATAGTTTAATTTTTTTTATCTGTGTTTTGTTCTAGTTCTGCATTCCAGTGCTGAAATGCTGACAGTGTTCCGACCAGCAATCCACACAAGACAACAGGCTACAAAAAGGAGACCATAAAAACCCTTTATCATCTGGGTTCTGACTGAATCAACACACAAGACCTTCAGAAGGTAACCAAATGAAAGATCAAGGCTCAAAATATGGAGTCCCTGAATGTTTTGACTGAATAACTGAAAATCCATAAACACAAAGACACCAGAACACAGACATGATGTAATACATTTTATTGGACCAACACAGGTTTTGCAATTCCTCAAGTATTAGAACTAGAATGAGTCCTTCATCGGGTGTTATTACTGATGTTAGATACAGTGCTTAAATATCCACTTGTACCTAGAAAGGAAAGTACATAATTTATTTCCAATTGGCTAAAAAAATAAAATTGAAGAATGCTAGTATGGAAAAAAGTACATCTCAGATATCTGAAAAGGCTACTCCTCAGAGACAGATACTGTGTGTGTGTGTGTGTGTGTGTGTGTGTGTGTGTGTGTGTGTGTGTGTGTGTGTGTGTGTGTGTGTGTGTGTGTTCATGCAGGCATGAGACTGTGCAAGTCTGAAACTGTAGAAGCCCATGTCATGCCATGGTATAAAAAACAAAATTTGGCACGTTACATTAGAACCAGTGTTCATTTAGCAGGGAAGACAACTCTCAGACTGACTTCACTGCCATTTAATAATCACAACCCAAGAGATATGCAAGGAGATTAAATAAATACAAAGATAAACAAGAAGTTATAATTTGTAATGTAAGTCACAAAGGAAGCGGAGTACAGAAGAAGTAAGAACAAAACTCCAAATTTAATTCCAAGAATGTGCACTTATAACATACGGATGAGCGCTTTCACCATTACAGCTTCTTCAGATCCTTGTATAAAAGTCACAGTAGACCTCCCCTTATATAAGCAGCTCAATTAGTCAATTAAAACAATTTAAACAATTAAAAGCAATGCTGGAGAATTTAAAGAACTCTCCCATATATAAACATGTTAATGTAAAGTAAGACGAAAATATATAAAACTTGCATAGTGACCTAAAACATATAAATAAACATTCTGATAAGTTAATATTGATAAAATACATAATCAAGAACATATACAAATAAATGATAGTTCATTTTATGTGCCAGCATTGTCTCAGCTTAGGTTTTATAGAAGCTCTATCATTCAACCCATGCCCCCTATCAGCTTTCAAACGAATGATCCAGTCAGTCTCCTTAGATTCAGTAAGATTCATAGTATTACCACCCCTCTTATTCACAACAATTATCTCTAGGACCCGGAACAAGAAAGTATGATCATTGTCATTGGTGGTTATATGTTTTGCTAAGGCATTGTGTAAAGTGCCCTTTCTCATGTGGTAAATATGCTCTCTCATTCTATCCCTTAACGGCCAGTTAGTTTTACCAACATAGAAACTCGGGCATGCCCGACAAGTAGCTAAATACACCACATTAGGTGTCATGCAATCTGCATCTGCCTTGATGGAGAAAATGGTGTGCAAATCCGGGTGTATAAACACCTCACTGCTATCAATAAATGAACAGAAGTTGCAGTGACCACAGGGTTTAGTGTGACCAGTGTTCTTCATAATCCTATCATGTCTGGGGTGACAAAGCAATCGCTTTAGGTTGCTCTTATTCCGAAATAGGAAACTTGGTGTCTCCCCCACAATGCGTTTCAAGTCATCATCAACCAGGAGAATATCCCAATGTTTACTAATAATTTCCTTTAACTGATATTGATCAGAAGTATACACAGTGGAAGATTTAATAGATCTATTTAACATATGATCTCCAATGGTTTGATCTTGGACCCTGGGTCCAAAGTATGGTGCACCTGAAGTGGTGCGTGACATGTATGCTTCCTCCATGTATGGTATAATCTCATTATCCTTATATCCCCGGGTCAGTAATCTATTTCTCAGATTGTCTAATTCTGAGATAAATCCCTGTTCAGTGGGGTTCAATCTCGAGGCTCTAATGGCCTGTCCTTTCATTATATTCTTAAAAACAAATTGTGGGTGCATACTAGACCTTAATAACAAGGAATTGCAGTAACATACCTTGTGATAGACCCCGTATTTATCATATCATCTGTTAATCTCTCAATATATAGGTCTAAAAAATCAATTCTATGTGTGGAATAGTTCATGGTAAAAGTAAGGAATGTAGTTAAATCATTCATAATGGATAGCATTGATTCCAGCTGTTCTGATGTTCCATTCCAAAGAACAAAAAGGTCATCAACAAACCTTCTGTAGAACACCACATGTTCACAGAAAAGTGCATTCTTAAATAAAACATGTATGCAAGGAACATGTTGGCGTAGCTATTTGCACATAGCTATGCCATCACGCTGTTTGTAGATCTAGTCTTGGAACATGAATAAGTTGTTCTCCAAGACCAGTTCCAGAAAATGAACTATGAGGACTATCAATACTGCAGTGTAAGTACTGTGTGCTTTCAGATAATTTAACACATAATCAAGTCCTATATCATTAGGTATTACAGTAAATAGGGATTGAATATCAAAAGTCACAAAAGTACAACTAGAGATTCTATCATGATGTCCAATACATTCATACAGATCAATCAAAAATTGCTTGGAATCCTTCAAGACTGTAACATTGTCATTCAATACACATCTCAGATGTTTCTCCACAAAAACTGAGAGGTGTTCAGTTACCCAACCACGGCCAGAAACTATGGGTCTCATGGGTGGGTTCTTCATATTTTTGTGTACCTTGGGGAGACCGTGTATAATCGGTATAGTGGGTGTATTAAACATAAGGTATCCATATAGCTCCTTATTTATTAAATTACTTCTAAGAATGTCATAAAGCATGTCATGAATATATCTGACAACAGAGTGAACCTGTTCCATGGAAGTAGGTTCATAGAACCTGTCCTGTAACATGGAGGACATAGCCTCCGTATAAAATGACATATCCAATACTGCAACTTTCCCATCTTTATCAGCTGGTCTAATTATAATCGTAGGATCATTCTGCAATTTCCTCAGACACTGATGTTCACGAAAGCTCAAGTTATCCTGCCTCTTCTGTTTTTGGGGTCCCAGTTGAGTATTATAGTAACTATACAATTCCTCCTCTGTTAACTTAAGGAATGCTTCAACTAATGGGTGGCGACTTGGTACAAACTCACTTAAATTCTTAAAAGCAAACTTCCTGCTCTGTGCTGATTCTTTCTCAGAATCATTATAAATGAATCTAAGCATTACATTCCAACAAAAAAGTTTTAAGTCCACCATTGTATCAGTCAATTTGCTCTGGCTTTTAGGAATAAAATTCAAACCTTTGTTTAATAAACTGGTATCATCATCTGTTAGAGTAATGTGGGACAAATTATAAATTAACGCTTGTTGTTCCACATTCTCTTTAAAGTCTGATGGGGCATAAAATCCCCTGATAATTTCCTCTTCTGTCTGCCCCTGCTCATGGAGCGAGGTCTGCGAGGACCTTTCTCTATGCGCACTGGCAGAGGAAAAGTCAAATCCAAACTTGAGAGCTTTCTGGAATCAGTCAAAGTAGTAGTTTTCTTAGGTTTAACAACAGGCTCTGATCCTTCTTTTGTAGAAACAGGTCTATTCTTAACCACATGTACTTCAGGATACAAGTTGTTTCTAGTACATGTACTGGGATGTACAATATGAATAACATCCACAGAGTCCTTGCAATTGTCTGTGGTAGTCCCAGCAACAGGTGGTATTTCTTCCAAAATACATGCATCATTACTGATGGTGACCCCCCCAGTACAAACTTGGGCAGAGTCCATCTCCACAGGAGTAATGCTGTTATGTCCATTCATTTCAACACCCACATTCATATCGTTTGTTACACTATTACTTGTAACATCATTGATAAAATTAAAGTGTGTAGATTCCTTTACTTTCCTAGGAGGCATGGGGGTAGAAGGATCCCTATGCATCTGAGACGTTGTAGAGGAATCCTGCCCTGTTCTGGGCCATAAGAATACATTGCCCAATTTAAAATCATTAATATCCCTGGTGGCTTTGTGTTTTTTCTGCTGTAAAAGTTTTCTTTCATACGCTAGCACACAATCTAGCAAGTTCTCAAACAATGGTGCAACCACCTTATTCGAAAAGTTACTGAACAGCTCCTGCTGTTTGCGCTTGATATTATCTGTTAACCTAACCTCCTTGTAATGTGTCAGTCTGTCTAAACATGCAATCTTTGTGACAGTTTAAGGTGATGAGAAAAGCAGGGACCTACCAAGCGAATAAGATACAGAGTTAGAATACAGAAATGATGTGTGCAGTTAATGCACCATGCTGACTGTGGTTTAGCTAACTGATAGGAAGAGACAGACAGAGACAACAAAGTGTTTGTTATGTCAGGTTGAGGTTCAGTCACACATAAATTAGATATTCTTTTTTTTTATTTCCTCATGTACAATCCAGCAACATACATTTCATTTATCTATCTATCAATATACATATGTAGATATATATATATATATATATATATATAGATAGATATATATATATAGATATATACACATATATAGATATATACATACATACATATATATATATGTGTGTGTGTGTGTGTGTGGGTGGGGGAGTACAACCTTTTGTTGGCAAGTGACACAACTGGTACAGCTGTTAGACAATCAGCTGATGGAAATGTACTGGCTTTGTCAGTGCAAGATTGTAGTAATGTGGGGTTTCAGGGACTAGGCCCTTTCCCTTCTGAAGTGCAGTCTTGGAGTTGGTATATATAATTAGCAGAGGTGTTGAGTGGGTGCTGCAGGAGGGCTTATCCCTGCAAAAAATATTGTATTTTTTTTTCAATCCTTTGTGCTTTGTCTGTCGATGTTTATCATTGGTGGATCAACAAGTTTATATATATATATATATATATATATATATATATATATATATATATACACACACACACACACAAAACATTGGGCATATACATCATGCACTAAAATACCATGTTTCTCTTGCTATAACCCCAGGACAAAAATAATAAAAGCATTTGGATTAGCTATGTTCTGCATTTAAATCAAAACAACCTAACGCAATCTCTAGCTTACTGATTTCTCACCACATTTGCTGAAAGATTAATATTTCCATAATACTTTTTATCCCTGCTTTTAATCTCCATGAGCGGGATTAAAACCCTCACTTCCTTCATTCATAGGACATTGATAACTCTTTCAGGAAAGTCCTTCCAAGCCCATAAAGTCTTTTGGCTTACATATCTAGTTCAAAACTGACATTGTTCCTTTCTTACTCCCACTCTTTTACAAATTGGATATTCTTCTCATTGTTTTTACGATGCACTAATTTAATAATATATATTCTTGAACTGATGGCTAACTTTCCCTGGCATACTTGCATCAGATGAAATATAAACGTTGTCCTTACATTTTCCTGACTCACTTTACAGTAGCCATGTATTTCTCATTCCAGTTACCATGCTTTTGATTAAGTCTGACCATTGAAAGCCCACTCTAGGTCTAGACAGCCAGGACATGTGCCTAGTATAATGCAATTTGTCTGTTTAGGTACATCTCCACCTTCTCCATAAGTCACACAGTCCTCGGGTCTCATACACTTTTAAGAATACTCAGGGGACTTTTAGTACAGCTCAGCATGCTGTAAAACTGAATAATTTCATAATTTCCAAACTTAGATAACTTTCTAGAGTGCTTTGAAAAGTTCTTGCTATCAGCTTTAGTGTCTGGCAACTATAGCTCATTTTTATGATTATGCATTTCCACTAGATACTCTGACGCATGTCTACATGCATTTTCACATCACAAAGTTAGGCACAATAGTTTACATTGTAACTATATTCACCATTCTTTAATGCTTCAAATGTATGACTTTTAAATGAAGTGGCTAAATTGCTTCACAAGTTCCCACCCATTGATGCACTAATATTAATGTCTATATAGCAATCTCACATATTTCTCAAGAGGCTCAAGGTCATAATTGCTCTCATCTTCTCATATTGTTTACTTACTTTGGTGTCTGTCAGTATATATTTTGTTCAGAAATTTCCTATACCTACCTTCATTTAAGTAAACAAACCACACAAGAAAGCTTACAGAATATAGGCATCTCTCAATGACTTTGAATGCTAACTCAGTTGGGATAGCCTCTAAAACTAAGTGAAATATATGAATAATTTTCTGAAACAAAAGAAACCACGTCTCTGTTTATTTTTTTATGAATAGCCATGAAGGGCTCCTTCCAGCATTATTATATTTAAAGGACCTGTGAAATATTTTGGCTTCCAGGAAGAGAATCAGTTCCAGGTTATGTCACAATGTTATTTCCTCTCACTGCTGACTTCTACAGCTGTAACATGCAGTACAGTCTGCTTCATATCATTGCTATTGCATATGCCAAATCTAAAATGTAAACGACAGACTTGATTACGAATGGAAAACTCAGGGTGAATATGTAAAAATTTGGGTAATAGAAAATAAATCTTGTTACATAATATAAGTTACTCTGCGCTCCATACACTGATTTTCTCTTTCTCTGTCTCTCTTTCTAACATAAATTTGATATTTATAGCATGATACAGAACTGTGTGTATGATTCACTAGTCAGAATTGAAGACATAGCACTGGTGTGAGGCGAGAGTTCTCTTGTATAATAGATTCAGGCCTCCACTTTGGTATGATGCAAAAAGATCATGAGGATATGAGCGAAGGCAGATTTACATGTCCTTTTCCCACAAATTGTTGTTTGGAAGCAGAGCTATTCTTCAGTTATTCCCATTTCATCCAGTGAAAGTTTGGAACTGGGGCAGCTAACACTATACTGGATGTAGTTTTACCCATATGAAGTTTCCAAAAATACTAATTATTTTTTTTTTGGTGCTGTCAGTATATTACATATTACATTTTCAGGAGGTACATTTTATTATTTGACAAATATTAACTACTACCTTATATAATTGCTGAGAAATGCTAAAATATGTATATCTAAACATAAGGAACTGACCATGATCCAAAGTGTTGTCTTCCTACACATTGTTGCTAAATATGAAAACTGAAAGTTATCACTTTGGAATAGTTCCCTAATCTATTGCGCCAACATTCTGAGAAGAAACAAACCATGGGAGGGGGTATTGATTAGATAATTCTATGAGCATTGGCAGTGGTATCATTTTATTTGCTATAGAATAAACATGTTATTTCTGTTTAGTTGAGGATGACTGTACACAACACAGCTATTTCAAAGTGCCTGAGATGAGACAAATTCATAGATAATTGTAATTAATTAATTGAAAATAGAAATCACAGGGGGGTTTGCACTTCCATAAGAAGGGGTAATACTAATATTAATACTAATACTTATACAAATACTGATACTAATACTAATACTAACACAAACACTAATACTAGTACTAGTAGTAATAGTACTAATTCAAACACTAATACTAATACAAATACTGATGCTGATACTAATACAAATGTATTAATACAAATACAAAAACTAATACTAATTTTGCCAGTGAATTTAAGGAAATGTCCTTTTGGTCATTTTCCTTTGAGAATATTGTCCTTATTTTTTTATTTTATTTTACATTTGTTTACCAGGGATGTTCGACTGGGCCAGTAGCCCTTTTTCAGCTCAGGCTTGGGGAGAAAAGCTCCTTTTCAAAAAATGGTTTACAAACAATACAAGAAATCTATAATCAAGAATATGTAATTTTGATAGAAATAGGTAGTAAATAGTTTATACATAAAAAAATTAAAAAAATGGGAAAGTTAGATAAAATGTAAAAAAAAAAAAAAAGATAACAAGTAAACTAGCATGAAATAGCACGCCCCATCGTTGAGAAATGACTGATCAGCAGGTCAGTATCATGGCATTGGTGGTAAATATTCGAGAGATACATATATGGTATATAAACAAAAACAATTAGCTGATTGTTGCTATATTAGTGTTACTAGTTCTAAACAGTTATAGCTAAGGCAATATTGAGGTGAAGTACAAGAAGGAGGCAATATGATGCACTGTAAGAAGCTTTAGATGGGTGGATGAGGGAAGGGATAGTTTGGAAGTTCAAATTTGGTAAAGGAAGAGATATATTGGTTGTAAGAACAAGGAAGGGCAGAATAATCAGCCCAGGTTAGTGCAGGAGCAAAGCCAGTTGTTTGGTTAGGTGTTCCTTAAGCAGTAGTTTAAATTTGGATGTGTTGCAAGAATTTAGTATTGTCTGAGGCAAGGAATTTGGTGGGAGAATAGAGAGCTACCATAACAATAATTAGATTTAGTTACTTTCAGTAGTAGTTTGTTGGAGGATCTTAGTGGTCTGCCATTTGAGAAGGGCTGCACAAAGCTCTTCACTGATGCACATTTGTCTTGATGGTAGAAGATGGAATGAATGAAAGTTAGTTGGTTAAGGGATAGGAGATTATGTAAGTCAATCTAATTTAATTTATGAAGTGCTGTGCAGTGATGTGATCTGTAAGGGTGGTTAGTAGCAAATCTTGCAATTTTATGATAGCAGGACTCCAGTTTGTTTAAATCTGATTTTCTGAGATTAGTGAATACTGGTGAGGCATAAAGAAGGGTAGAGAGTAGATGAGTCCTAGCTATAGAATATCTAGTGGCATCGGTTAGGTAAGGCTTCACTCTGTATAGTGAGCCCAGCTTAATGTGGAGCTTTTAGATAGATAGATAGACAGACAGACAGACAGACAGACAGGCAGACAGACAGATAGATAGATAGAAAGAGTGAGCGAGGTGTTTATCAAATTTTTGTGACTCCAAGGCGTTTAGTGTGTTGGACAGGTTCAATTTTAGTTTTATTGGCAGAGTAGATCGTGAAAGAGGGACAGCTAACAGGTACTTCGCTATTGATGAAGAGCATAATCTTTGTTTTATTTGGGTTAAGTATGAATTGAAAGTCTGATAGTTATTTTTCAACATGTTGGAAAGATTGCTGGGTTATTTGTAGGAGTTCTGGTAGGGAGGGAGCTGAACATATGAGGAAGGAGTCATCTGTGTATTGAACGATGGTTGCATGTTGGGTGGTTGTGCTGAGCCTATTGGTGAATATGGTGAAGTGCAATGGACTGAGAATGGAGCATTGGGGTACTCCTACTGAGACCAGTAATAGGGTGAATAATTCATTTTGCCACTCAGCTGATTGTTGGTGGTCATTTAAGTAGCTGAGAAACCAGAACAAGGCTGTCTGGGTTAGGTTTAAGGAAGCTAGCTCATTTAGTAGCTTTTGGTGGGACACTGTGACAAAGGCCTTAGACATATCAAGAAAAATAGAAGAGACAAACTGGTTGTCATTTCTAAGTTGACTGAGTTTGTAAAACTAACAAGGGCAGTGGTTGTACTGTTTTTAGATCTGAAGCCATATTGAGATGGAGATAGGAGATTATTACTTAGTAGATAGTCAAGGAGCTATCTCTTTATGCATTTTTCAAGAATCTTGGCTATGGAAGGGAAGATGGCAATTAGCCTGTAATTTGAGAACTCAGTAGAGGTGGAGAGGAATAATATAGGAGAATTTTCAGAGTTTGGGGATATACTGCTAGCAATGTATTGGTTTATTAGGAGATGGCATCTGCTGCTAGTTTTAGAAATTCATTGGGGAGTTGGTCAGCTGTGAGGGAGGACAGCTTACGTTTGAGAAGATATTTTTTGATGGTATTAGGTTGAATTGGTTTGACTGAGAAGGAATTAAGGGTTCTGCCTAATTCATTAGGAATAGATGGGGAGTCTTGCTGTCATTTTTACTAGACAGAGTATAGAGCTGATAAAGTGAGAATTAAATTGTGAGGCAATGCTGTGTGCAGAATTTGTTGTAGTTGGAGCTGGGTTTGTGATCTTACCAGGTTTAAGTAGTTGCTTAAGGACTCCCCAAAATAAGGGTGTAGCCAGAGATTTACAGTTTGTACTCAAACCTAATGTTGCTACTACCCCCACTACCCACTTGTCAGTTTAAAAATGTACTCAGCCCTCAAAATGATACCCCCAGATACATGGGAAGAAGCATGTTATTTTCAACTGTTAGAATTTATTTCCATGAAAAGCTAGTTTTCGAGGTGTATTCCTTTTGCACAAGAATTCTTTGTGTACCGCTATACCGTGAATATTCATTTACACAGTTCTCAACATTCTGTGCTTTTTGAGTGTTGACATTTGCAAGAGATGCTCAGAAAAATATATACTCATTTCAGTACACTGAGTATGCCTAACTACACCCTTGCAAAATGTCTGGGGGATTGTTTTGGTCATTTTGTTGCATTGTTGTATAGGATTACTTTTTGTCTAGCCTGATTTGTTTTTTGGCAAGGTTGTGTAGCTGACAGTAGGTGAGAAGACAGTCTTGATCTTTGGTGTTATAAGACCAGGACCTGTCTCTATGTTTGAGGAGCTGCTTGCTGTCATTGGTAAGCCATATTATGTGTTTGCAGTTAGAATGTGTCTTTCTAAGGGGAGCTAGCTTGTTTAGGATACTGAAGAATTTGTCATTGAAATATTGAACAGCTGACCTAAGGTGTATATATTTTAGAGGGAACCAATTACTTTGTTGTAGAAGGGATTTGAAAACTTCAGGGGAGAATTGTCATTTGTTGTGGACAAGTTTGTAAATGATATTTTTAATAGGGCAAATGCGGTGCTGAAGAATGTAAGTGGGTAGGTCATCACTTAGACTGTCAGGGAGGCAGCCAGATTGGTGACAAAGAGATGGTTTGTTTGTAAGTGTCTAATCTACGATTTATTCTTTTCTGCTTTGTTTGTCAAATCTGGTAGGGGATTGTATAATTTGGCAGAAACCATAGAAGTTAATAAAATAAGATTGCAGTTTCATGAGTAAAAGTTGAGGCTCACCAACAAAGGAGGTCTTCAGTAATGGCTGGGTTGTTACCTGGGGGTATATAAATAGCTATTCTAATGTGTTTACTGGACCTCAGATGAAGGTGATTGATTAGAATTTCTGAATTCAAGAGGTCTGGGGGATTGATTTGAAGTCTTTCTAGTTTGATTGTATTTTTCTATTTTATGTTTCCTGTCTTGTCTATGGATATTCTAACCATTGGTTAGAATTTCAGTACCTGGTATGTTGGGTTCTAGCCACGTTTCTGTGTATATTTAAATGTGAAGAATTCTGTACTGGAAATACAAAATCGAAGTGTACGGTTGGATCAGCAAAACACAATGAAACAAAACTCCATCTTGATCAAACATGCCGTGGCCCAAAGATGAAATTTACACAGTCCGTAGTGTAAGAACACAGTTTTATTCCACAAAAAAATATTGCAAGAAAAATCAATAAAAATAATACAAAGGGGAGGGGACTAGGGTAATAGGGTTTGTAGTAGTGAGATCAGATGGCAGCTTAAATTAGGAGCTATGTACCAACCAGGCATTAATGAACATTTCTCTTTGGCACCAATTTTAAAAGATAAAACATTGACATTGTAATTTATAAATTATGTTGTTACACCCTGTAAGAATGTTTTTATAGTGTTTTAAAACATTTTAAAATGAGGCAATGTTAATGTTTTTATGTGTTGAACTGAGGGGTTAAATTTTGTATTCAGTTTAGGGGTTAATTACCACTTGTTGCTTTTTAACTGAACGGGGGAATTGGGAGTGTTATTTAAACAGCTACAATGGTGAGACACCTTGGTTTGATGAAGTCCACAATTTCCGTGGACGAAAGCGCTTACCATTTAGTACTTCGATATCAGATTTACTCTTATTGCTGCTATTATTGCTGTTATTGACTGGATTTCATATTATTTTTATTGATTTTTCTTGCAATTTTTCTGTGGAATAAAACCGTGTTCTTACACTACGGACTGTGGAATTTTCATCTTTGGGCCACGGCAGGTTTGACCAAGGTGGAGTTTTGTTTAATTCTGTACTCAAGCTGTTGCAATGTTATGGGGATATAGTGATTGTTTTAAAGAAGTATGGGGTGGGGTGTTGAGTGGGTTAGTAGGGGGTGTAAATAGTTATGAACTGTTGAGTTTGATAACATGTAGAAAGCTACAAGTTAATCAGCAAAGTAAATAGTACAAAGTGTTGGAGCAACATTATGTTTGCATTTAATTTGGAGTTAAATGTAGTGTTAGTGAATGGTGTAGGGAATAGCTAATGAGGGTGTGACTGCTATGGGTATGGGTTATAGTGAAGTTAAGAAAGCTATAGTATATGGCTAATTGGTAATTATGTGTGTGGCTGATGTGATTAGATAAGTAGTTAAGGGGGTGTGTTTTGTGGATAAGTTTAAATGTCGGTATAGTGGGGTGGGTGAGATTTGGGGATAGTGTAGGGAAGCTGAGTGAGCCGGAGTGGATCGAGGGTGAACAAAGTGAGTATATACCATTTGCAGTAAAGTGTCTCCATCTTCCTCTCAAACTACACCACTTAATTAAATACTTTTTCTAATCTTTGCTAAGTTACCTGATGTATCTTCTTTGGTATCAGTTTAGGTTTAAATTAGTTATAGGTGGCCTGGCCCTGAAGTACTGAGGATTAACATTCCTAGTTATGACTCTGATGACTTAAACTGGAGTAGAGGATTTGGCTGTGTAAGAAATGGGCAAGGGAAATGGGAGTGTATGGCTGACACATCTGGCTGTCCATCATGAGAAGAGGGAGAGATGGTTCCATTTGGCTGGTCACCATCACAAAAGAAGAATTTTGTATAACCTCAAAATAGACAGAACCATGGATATAGGTTGGCATAGCTAAACTGGTGATGGTAGCCTTTTTTAATATGTTTCCAGGTAGAACACTGATCAAAAGTGAACATTCCAGGAATGCAAAGAAAGTCAGATACAGTAAAAGCACAATTAAATCACAGATTAATGAAATACTAATATTAGGTAACATTTTAAAGATTATATAAGTGTAATGTACATTATTTGCAATAAATAAAGGCAAATCTCACTTATAAAGTGATGTGTCTGTGTGATAAGTACAGCTTTATGTTGTCTAACTGAGAATAATAGAATAGCTGAGTGGAGTGAAAAAATATTAGTGAGTAATTGGAAGGAGAAGTTATATTAAGCAAAAGATTATGTGAGTAAGACTTTAACATTGGTGGAACAGAATGGGCCATATAAGGGACAGTACGAGTGTTACTAGTAGGAGAAAAAGACAAATGTAACTCAAGTTAGGTGATAACGGCTGGATAAGAGGCAATGACATTAATCTGATGAGAGGAGGTAGGCCTTTAGTTGACCATTAATTGTAGGGTAAGAAAAGATGTCTTTTATTTGACAGAGAATACTTCCCCAGCATTCGGGACCTAATATAGAGAAGCCGTGATTTGTACAATGAAATTTAGTTTTAAGTGATTGTAATATGTCGAACTGTGCTCATGGTTTCTAAGGCTGTAAGAAGGAGGATGTCTAATTACTTTAGTTGCTAGGGAAGAAAAGGTCTAAATGACTAGTAGTTTGAATAGTTGGGATCCTAAAAGAAGGTCAACCCTTTGCTGAACATGGAGCCATTTTACATTTTTCAGTGTTTTACAGTGGCATTGATTTTTTTAGGGAACTATGTAATAAATGTACAGATTTTATTAGTTGTTGTGTGAAACTATGTGGAATTTGTTTTTGATGCTGAGGCTGTGAGATGGATGATGTATTCAAGCTGGGAGAGAAGAATGCTTTTACCTCTATCTTGAATGGAGGTTTCTCTAAAAATGGGGGAGAATTCACTTTTTTCATGCAACCAATTTGGAGGGAGAAGTTAAGGGAGAGTTTTAAATTTAATTCCAAGACATTTAAAAGAGGTTCTGTTTCTTATGGCAATGTTGTGGTCATAGATATGCAAAAACGTTTGTGTTTTTTAAAGTTTCTATTTGACGCCAAAAGTCATAGTTTTGGTTTTGTTGTAGCTGAGAATGAGCTTTTATTGGCAATCCAGTGGACTAGTAGTAGGAAGTCTGCTTACAAGTATTTCTGAAGTTTGGGTACTGCGTTGTTTGTACAAAGTAGCACCATGTCAACTCTACAGAGTGGGAAGGGAAGATGAAGAATATGACATAACTTATAAAAGAGGAGCAGGTATGGAACATTGTGCTTCTCATTTTAGAAGGCTGACCAGTTGTGCAATTGAGGTATAAATTTTGATGGAGAAGCAGAGACTGGTGAGGTAGTTTTTAATGCAAGCTGGCAAACTGGGACATATATGCATTTGTAGTAAGTGATGGAGGCATATGTTGTGGTTGATGAGGTCAAAGACATTTTGTAAGGTTAATATAGATGGTACCAGTGAGCTGGCCTCTATCCACACCTTGCAGTATTTCACTGGTTAGGGACCAAATGGGTGATACTGTGCTCTGACCCAATCAGAAGCCATGTGGTTTATGTGAGATGAGGTTTTAGGCAGTGATATACAGGATGAGTTAAACATGCATTGAATTTGCATCATTTTTTCAAGCACTATGACTAGAGCAGGAAGGACAGAGATTACCTTGTACTGCAAAGTTTTGTACAGCTAGACTGCTTTGGGATTGTTTGATAATAAACATTTTACATATACTGGGTGTGATATTTTGTGTTAAGAAGAGACTGTAAGAGATGTCACATAGTGGATGTGTGGGAGACTATGCAGTGGTATATGAACCAGGGATAGTGGTTTTGATTAGCACATGTGGCAGTCTGCACGTGCACAGGTAAGGAATGACATGCCCAAGTAGTGATGCTGGTGTTCATGTCAGCCACCAGGGGTTAAGAGCAATGTCTGGATATCTGTTTCAGTGATGGCTTTTTGTGGACCCTTAGACAGGTAGAGAGAGTGGCACTAGAGAGGAGTGATAAATCATTTAGTGGCATTGAATACTGCAGGAAAGCATTCAACCCCAGTAAATGAATGCTGAAGGGAAGGGCGAATAGTAATATTAGCTCAGTCTTGCGAGTCCTGGGCTGCTGTTCAAGTCAGACTGTATTAGGGAACTGGCAACCAGTTCTATGAGTAATAGACTGCAAGGCAGGATGATAGCCCACAGATAGCTGGGGTCAAGCAACCTCTATGCACAACAAAATAATGCTCCCTCTAGTCAGCCTCTGTCTGAGTCAGTCACCAACATGTCACTGATAGGGAACAAATAGGCTGAGACTTGCATGAGGAAGACTGATCATCTGCGAGTGGGTTGTTACAATGCATAAAGAAAGAAAAAAATTGATAAGAATCTGAAGATGACTGAAGTCACAAAAGAAAAATTAATGATTTGCATTGTTAAGATACAATTCCTGCAGAGCCCATGTCAGCTTTATACAACAGTATAACAGAAGTACAAATCGTGCAACTTTAAAGCGGCACAACCATGAAAAATAAAGTGTTATTGCCACAGACATGCACTATATCTCACAACTCACTGTAATATCATTAAAGTACATTTGCACTTGTACTTTCCCGAAATTCATATGCCTGCTATTTATATACAACTCTAACATTAATGAACCTCAGAGAAAAGGGGATATTTTGATATACTGCAGCCTTGAACTTTGTTTATATTCCCCATATTTGCTCATTTAGTCTCATTGTTCCAAAGCCTAAGAAACAGTTCTTCAAATTTCAGTAGGTACCTATTTTGCCTTATGTGCCTATTGCAAAATAAAGATGAATACAGGAAGAATGCTAAACACCTGATCACAGGGACCAGAAGATGCCTGACAATATATACCTTTAAGCAGGCTCATTTAAAGTTTTCATCTCCCTTTCCAGCACTTAATATTGCTCATGTTCTAAATCAAACCTGGTCATTTATGATAACCCTAGTGTAAACAGCTTTTTATGCTTTAGCAAGTAAATCCTTCACATGAACTTACAGGCTACATGCACTGCAAGGGTCTATATCACATTACTGAACTCTTAATTTATTAAATAACTAATTGTTGAGCCCTAGTTGTTGAGCTAGCTACCTGTTCAGTGAACGACCTAATCATTGAAGTGGAATTCATCCAAAGATTTTACTTGGCCACCCTGAAAAAAATGTTGTGTGATTGACATGCAGACTGGCCATGATTTACCCATTACCTCATTGTAGTGCAAATGCGGAGTTGGTATATTTAATTTGCAGGGGGCATGTGGAGGTGCAGCCCCCCTTGCAAAAATGTAAAAAAAAGTTTACTTTTCATGGTGTTGACCAAGTAATATCTTTTGATGAATTCCACTTCGATGATTAGGCCATTCACTGAAAAGACACCAACAATTAGGGTTCGGCGATGATTAGTTATTTGATAAATTAGGTGTTCAACGATGTGATATAGACCTGCACTGCAACACTTATGCTGATATGATTGTGGCTATAATATTATTCAAATCCAGGCAGATAGGATTCTAAGAAAAAAATTCTTGCCTATAATTGCCTCCCCTCAAAAATAACTGACTGACTGACTATATAACTGTTTACATCAGCAGAGTTAGCTAGGACTTGCAAACTTAACAACTCACAGAGTTTAGCTCTTCATATAATCTGCACACAATTTCTTAACAAATATATAACTTATGATGCAGTATAAAAAAACTGGGTACTTACGTATTATCGCAACCACATTTTTGCGATCATAATGGTTGCTTCCGATAATGAAATGTGACCGGTAATGTTTTAAAAAATGGGAGACAATGTGTTTGCTTTAAAAAGGTAGGGTCTTTTATGCAGGGTTATGAATAAAAATTAGAAAAAATATTGAAGCTGTCGATGCATGTTGCACTTCCCCGCCGCCGGCAGCATGTCATGCCATCTTCCCAGTTACTGAAACTGAAATGAACTGAGCAGGTCCTGTACCCTGCAACAAATCGGGTTAATGTCATGATAAAATGTGACATAGTGTGATTTTCTTTTTACAGTGCAGGCTGTGATTTCTGGAACTGGCATGTTCGGGGAAAACCACGTAGTACTTCTTCATGGATTACTGTTGCAATGATCTTGATCACTGTCACTATGTCTTTCTGTTTCTCTGTGGTGGGAATTGCTCAACCAGAAGCGCAGTCACTCTACCTCTTCTAACCAGTGTTTTTTTTTTTTTTTGTTTTGTTTTTTAATTTCTGGGAATGTTACGTTTCAATCTACATCTCTGTTAAAGTAAGTAAAACAGTGTGTTGTAGCAGTCACACTACAATAATGACACAACTTTGATGGCCAAATGTGAGAGTAAACTGTTACTTGACCTGCATTTGCTGGCAGGAAAAAAAGGAACGTTCATCGAGCAGAGTTGCAATAACCGACATGCTCTCAGTACACCGCCTAAACAAACAGCGACAGTAGGGGTTTTGGACATGATTTCAATAACAGTCCAGAAAAGATCCTGTATGGTTTAAAACACACACACGCACACACACACACACACACACACACACACACACACACACACACACACACACACACACACACACACACACACACACACACACACACACAATCACTTTTTAAAACCATTACAGGACATATTTCAGGATCGGAGAACCAGCCGCCAGTGACAAATGTGTTTGCGATAATACGTAACAAAAACTGACCTGTTACTAACTGAGCAAACTCATTAACTAGTTAAAAAATGTATTATCTAACTAGCAAATGAGCTAGTTAGAAAATTTAATAGTGTGTATATAAATATTTCATTAACAGCATTCTTCCCAGAACAATGTTATAAATGTTCTAAGATTTTAAAAATCATAGCATGCATCAAGTATAAAAACTGCATCCTTTTTTTCTGCCTTGGATTATAATAACTACATCCTTTGATTCATTAACATAGTACCCAGTTTGTTTTAAATTCCCAAACCATCTGCTTTATTGTAAACAAAATTTTGAGACAAAACATAATCGTTTTGCTTTTGAGAGGGGGCTTAAGTAACTCATGTTTTATTTACAGCGCACAGAGTAGTGACAGTACAAGGTAGGCATAGCCTTTATCCAACAAAAATAATGTTTAAGTAATGTTTAAGTAAGCAGCAGTACTGTTATTATCGGATTGAGGGCCACAGCAGCTATGGTCTCACTCAAACAATAGGAAACACAATCAAAGCTTACTATCAGAGGTCCGCTAGCACAACAACCATGTACCATTTCCTGTTTCTGTCTCTGATAGCAGACAAGGATGAAAAGATACAGACTCCTGACATCAAAGGAATATCATAATTATGGCGTATTAGTGCACCCACAGATTTTCTGCTCCAGCCAGAGAATTGCTTTAAATAATAAGCTACCAATCCATCACCAAATTGTGGAAGGGAATCATGAATCCTGAGCAGTTGTTTTTCTTTGCAACACTTTTCTTTTCTCATCTTAATGGAACATTTTTAAAGCATGACAAAATGTAAAGTTGTGTGTTCCATAAACTGTTTAGTAATAAGGAGAACAAACATTTAAACAAATATTCCATTATTTGTCATTATACAAGCATTTTTTCACATATTAGATGCTCTTCTAGGAAGCAAGTTATTCTTTTGAATAGGTCCTTCATAAATACTCTTACACAGCATGCTTAGCTTCAGTAAATGTCAAGCAATAAACACAAGCCTTAATTTCACATAGTTTCTAATCTGTCATCTGACCTGAACACAGCTCTAGGGCCTTAGGACACATTTTTTGTTTAAGCAGTGCAATGTCAGGAACTGTAAAATGTGAAAGGGACTTGAATTATCGGTTCTTTTAGCCTCAATAAACAACATTAACCAAGCAAGAACTGTAATGCCACCAAGCATACAACTGCTCTGAGCAGCTTGGGATCCTTGATAAGAGAAAAATACCAGAGAAAACAGTGTAAATACAGGAACAGTGCTGCACCGAACATTTAACTAAATAGCCTTGACTAGTCAAATCACTACATTAAACAAGTAGCTAAGTATCTCTAATTTGTCAAATCATTTTGGTTTGCATTCTTCTAACACTGAACTTCAGTCTCAAGACATCGACAACAGTACATCATGTACTTAAAACTGGGCTAGGCTCCACAGGCAGTTGTTTTATGACCAGTAGAGAGATGAAAACACAATTTAACTACTAAAGGAACAAAAGAGTTGATTGGCTGCAGTGAAAACACACACAGAAGACTGTCACTTGCTAGGTAGGAGCAGGAACATGGAAGGTAAGACACAGTGATCAAAATCTTCAGCATTAACACTCCTAATGAACCATGTGACTATTAAATGAACAAATTAAATTAATATTCTACAGAAATAACAGGAGAACATACGCTTTTATTTAAAAAATACAAAACTGAACAGATGACAACCAATGGGGAGGGAGAAAGTCCTACATTACTGTTTTGTAGATGGAGGTAAAGACTTTTGCATTTATTGGCAGCAGCAAGCATTAGCACAATGAAACTTTCAGATTTTAATATTGTGTATTTAAGTATAAAAACCTGACTCCATGAATGAACCACATTTGTAGGTATAAACATGGAGCCATATCTAATCCTCGGCTAGACTCCTAACAAGCCATATTTTGTAATGGAAGTTAGATGATTCCTACAACATGTATATGTTCAATGATTATCTCATGAGGTTTACATAATAAGACTTCTGGTAGTTTCAAGAACTATGGTCCAGAGGTCAGTGCAATGCATGTGTCAGTTTCATCTGTAGAATTTTACGTCTGTTATGAGTGTTTACAAAATCTGGCAGACATGTTAGTGCATAAGTATTCATACAGCAGTAGCCTATAACAAAATTAACAAAACAAATTATCACTGATAAACAAGTTCCTATCTATTCAATGAATAAAATTTATAGAAACTCAAAGTGATAGACTGCTAAGCTACAATACAAAAATGTGTAGATACAAAACACTGAGGAAGGCATTATAAATACAAAAACAAATAATTAATGAACCAACTATGAATTAAATGATCACTAATGCCTTAGTAACTAAAAAATTGTTTAGAACAGTTTAGAGGTGCCAGTAAATCAGCAGATTTGCAGCAATTATACAGACAAATGGAAAAGAGTGATCACAAATACAAAGATCTTGTACTTAATGTAATTTGACTCTTGGAGTCTGCTGTAACAACCCTACATGAGAAAGCCATTGACAGGTGTGGTTTCTGGATGCACAATGGCCTTCAGATAGCTTAGGTCCTAATATGACACAGCAAAATACACCATTACATTAAACATGATGGTGATTCCCTAATCTATCAACAACTAACGCACATAGATTATGGATAGCTGATCATGAGACTGTCCACAACCAGGTCACTATAGTCTGCACTAAATACTAGAGAAACACACTTTGCATTTCTAATTAGAGTGTATTAGACTGGTGCAGCAGAGAAGAAGCAAATGTGTGCATAAAGATGGGGAGCTGTCCTGAATGAATAATTATCTTAGCCAAAGAAGGTTGCTAAAATAGAAATGAAGATCTGACAACAAACATATAATTCTTGTATGTGTTTGTTGTAAAATATATGTCACAAGGGGTGTTTTAAGAGAACAGACCGAAGAGATATTGAAATCACTCTCTATACCTCCCTTTCCAAGGGAAAACTGAATTCATTGTTCTACTAGCAAGTCCCCAAAACAGTATAATATGGGTAGTAGAAGGCAATAATAACCCATGCAATGTTCAAAATGGTAAACCAAATAATAGGCATGTAAAAATGCCAGTGAATATCCTTTAAACCCTGTCAGACTATAAAGAACAGGATTATTCTAGACAATTCATTCATCTAGCACAGGTTTTCAATTGAACTTTAATTATCCAAATTGTTATAGTCAGATCACTGCAGTAAATAGGTAGCTAAGTGAAGAACAAAATCATAGATTAGCTGGCTTAATTAGCATGGATGATTTCCTGTTTCAGTCTCTTTCCTGTTTCACTCACAAAGGAACAGCCTTGATTGTATTATACATTCTTATCCTGACTGGACCAGGCTAAAAAAAAAAATCGCAACTGCCAAGTGCCAACAAGAACCACCATCTCAGCAAATTAACCTGCAAATGGAAGGATAAAGCCTGGACAATAATTGTAAACAACCAGACTAATTTGGGAACGTTTCCACCACTTGTGTCACAGTTGTTTCCTTAAGTGATTCAGAAAATTATTTTGTCTCTAAAGATAGGTCAGATTATCTGAACAAGAACAGGTCTCACTAGAGGCCTACAACAAATCAAGAGGTACACAAAAGCAATATGCAGACTAAAGTAGGTTTGACATAACTCTTAAGTCTGCTATGCAAGTTGCACAATACTGAGGAGACTGACTTTAGAAGCTACATTTCTCCAACATAAGATTTATCACTGCACTGTTCTAGTAAGCATACATGAAGGATAGTAGATTAAACTGGGGACAGTACAGCCACTAAAAACACTACAGCTTATCAAAATTTCCTTTTTGAAGCATATTTTCAGAGAAGCTGGATTAGTCAATCTTTTCAGACTAAAGAGGTCACAGATTTCTTCTGAAAAAGAAGAGTTTATTGCAACTTGTAAGGTGAAAACAAAACCACATGTGGAGGAGTTTACAAATCTCGGGGTCTTAAATGTAGTGAGGATGTGGTAAATAACCAGAGGATAAGTGATATAACAGCAGCATTGACTGTGATGGACAGGATACGACCATAGATACAAAGTTGGAGAAATTAGCTTCTTTTTAAGGTTGCTAGGGATACACTCCCTGAAAGACAATGGAGTTTAGCAATCTGGGATGATATTGGACTGGGTCCCTTTCTTATTTTTTTATTTATTTGACATTTGTATAGCAGGAAATTCCAGCTGGGCCAAAAAGTGCCCATTTTCAGCAGAAGCCCGGGGAGAAAAGCTCCACAATCACAATATTTCAAATCACAAAATGTCATGTTACATTACAAAAACATCAAGTTCAAATATTTTAAATCACAAAGTATCATGTTACACTACAAAACATAGAAGTGAAAAAACACTGTAATGAGAAAAACGTGGAACATATGTTTTGTGATATAGTGCAATGAAAAACAATAACATGAGTCAAGAGAATATGTGAGGAAAAATTCAAAAACTAGCCTGATCTGCAAGGCCATGGAACGCATTATCATGGACCTTATAAACAAGGGCATTGGCAACCTCCAAATGCTTGATCCCACGCTGTTTGGTTTTGTCAAAGGGAGATCATGCCTGTTAAGCTTGGTCACCTTCTTAGAAACAGTCACCAAAGCCATGGATGAGGGGAAGGACAGTGCACACCACCCATACCTCTCAACTGTAAAGATTTTTGCCTCATATTTTTGGTCCGTTTTTTACAAAATTGTGATTTTCGGGCAAATTAGAGGCAAATCATTAAAGATTGAAGTTAGAAAATAATGACAGACAACTAAGTTTCAGACTTCATACCCTTTAGAAAATTCATGCTAATGCAAAACCTTTTGTTCTATCAACTTTCTATGTTTGTAAGAGCAATATTTAAAAATTGTCCCTGTTTATGTGCCTTTGTCCCACTTTTGTTTATGGCTTTGTCCATATTTCTTGCTCTAAGAGGTTGAGACATATGACACTGCCTACTTTGATCTAGTCAAAGCCTTCGACATTATTCCCTACTTGGGCATAATAGATAAACTCTCCCAGCTAGGCATCAAACCAAATCTTACCAGATGGGTAGCTAACTGGCTCACTGACAGAATCCACTCAATCAAATAGGGGAAGCCACCTCTAGTAATAAACCCGTTCAAGCGGCATACCCCAAGGACTGGTCTTGTGGCCTCTACTGTTTGGGATATACTTTTCTGAGGTGCAAGCCAAAACCAGTGGTCTGTCGCTGACCAAGTTTGCAGATGACTGCAAACTGGGCACTGTCATAAAGTCCCATAGTGATGTGAACATCCTCCAAGAGGGCCTTACCCAAACAAATGACTAGTGCCAGAAGCTTGGCCTCAAACTGAATGCCAAGAAATGCATCATTATCCCCTTTGGGAAAAATGACATGCCACTAATTATCACATTAATAACAATGAACTAAGCATGCAATCAGTAGTGAGGGACTTGGGTACCCAGGTTGATAGCAACCTGACTTTTGACCAGCACGTTGCCTCTGTTGTATGGAAGGCTTTCTACATGGCCCACCTCATAAGTATGGATATTTCATCCAGGAACAAGGAGGTCATAACATCTCTGTACTCCTCCCTTATCAGAACCATTACTGACTACAATGCCCCTTTCAACCTGTACCTTGCCAATCACATGGTGCAGTTGGAGAGACCACAGAGTTTCCTGACCAGGAAAATCCAGGGTCTCAAACACCTATCTTATACAGATAGGCTAAAAGTCCTGCCCTCTACTCAGTCTCACACAGCTTGCTCAGAGGTGATCTTTATCTGGCATACAAGGCCATCTGAGACTCAGCCTTGATGGAGTTGCTGCATATCCGTCAGTCAAACTCCACTCCCGCACCCACACACAAGGCCTCAACCTGGTCTGTCACATTAATACAACTTGTTGGCGGGATAGAGTTGTGTCCCAACAACTTCCCCCATATGTGGAATAGACTCCCTCTCCATGTCAAGCAGAGTATCTCACTATCCCTCTTTAAGAGGAACCTGGACAACTGGATGGGAAACAGAAAATATACCCCTGGGATCCTACCTGTGTCCCTGCTGGATAGGAAAAGAGATGCTGACTTTGTGGGAAAATGGGTAAAATTTATGGCTAGGCTTACAACGGCCTCCAGGCCAACAGGCTAGTATCGTCCTATGAACCTATGAATAGTCATATTGCTTGCTAGATAGAAAAGTATGTGATAAATGAGACCTGAGATACTTAAAGAGATATCAGAGATTACAAAATTAGAGACAGTGAGGTGAAACTGCGTGATGTCTTAGTATGAGAGAGGTGTTCATATTGTGGTTATACAAGGGAAAAGGAAGAAGGGTGGAGGGAAGGAGATTATAAGAAGAGTGCAGGGAAGGGTGTCTTCAAGTAGCTTATGTGAGCAGGGAGGAACGAGAAAGAGACAGATGAAAGTTCTGCAGAGATTAAATAAGGTAAGGTAGTGGGGAAAACAAAAGGAGTGGAGTAGGAGGATGGAGAGGATTGAGTGCGTGATTTAGGTTGAAGGGGGTGAGTGAAGTATAGTGAGTAAGTTCAGCCAGGATTGGCACAGGAGAAGGTCCAAGATTTTGTAAGGTAGTCTTTTAGGAAGCATTGGTGGGTAGGTTGGAAATAGTTATGTTGGTCAGAGGTAAGGATTCCATTTTTTTGCTACTGAGCACAAGTATAGGCTTTGACCAGGAGACTGAGAGTTCTTTTTGGAAAATATATGTTGATTAAAAGGGCAAGAGCTGCACAGACTAATGGTTTGTATATGATTTTCTGTATTGTTATAAGTTGCACGTAGGAGAGGTGGTGGTAGAGTTCCAGCCAGCTAAAGGTATGCAGACCTTTACAATGATGGGTAAAAGAGGATGAATCAATAGCAAACTTGGCAGGTTTGTTTTAGCAGCTTTCAAGTTTGTTTTTTATGGAGGATTGTAAATTAGTTAGAATTGGTGCTCCATATAGTAGGGAGGGTGCAAAGTAGGTTTTGACTAGAGTAATTTTATGAATGTACTCAGAATTTTTTTTCTTCTTTATAGCATGCCTAGTTTTTGATGGGTTTTCTTAATGTTGCTTTGGATGTGGAAGTCAAATTTAAAATCATCTTATCATAACTCCTACCAGTATGGTATGGTGGACTATCTTGATTTCAGTGCCATTTCCCAAAAAGATTTTTAAAGATGCTTTGTTAGGGGTGTGAATTTTGGGGGTAAAGAGGAGGAGTTTGTTTTTTGGCAGGGTTGCGTGGGAGTTGTGCCATTGTAAGACAGGTTTTAGTGGAGATGACAGTTTGTTGACTGATTTCTTAACTGGGTTTAATTATTGGGTTGGTAAAGCAGTAAAAGTGCATTTTTACTATACTGAAAATATACACGTTAGATTCAAATATACCCAGAGTTTAAAAAAGCATGGAGTAACTGTAAAATCAATAAGCTATATGACAGGAAAGGAAGGCAATACACCATTTTCAAAAACAATTCATTTTAGTAGACAAATCCTGCATAAGCAAAACACAAAAACATTTTCTTAAATTTATCAGCATACCCAGACTACAATAAGAAACAAAACAACAATCATACTTGGCAATAACAGCTGTTCTACAAATGGTCAAAAAATATTAAAAGGAAAAAAAAACAATGAATGTAATACTATCGTATCTTCAATTAACTGCAAGATACCCAGGCACACAAATACTATATCACCTTATAAAAATTACAGTACAAGTATTACACCCCTAATTACTGACCCCCCCAGTTTTATTTATCCACTAGAAACAGCTTAACTCAGCTACAAATATACTTTTGCATAAATCCTTTAAGTAATATATTACTCCATTATTTTATTATCTATGCTTAAGTGTCTACATTATTTGGCAGCCCAGATTTGGTATTTAATGACTGTACAGATCACTGGCAAATAATAAGAAACACATGACTGGAAAGAATGTATTGTTGGTTTTGCACTGTTATGTATATATATATATATATATATATATATATATATATATATATATATATATATATATATATTTTTTTTTTTGCTATCTCTGTAAAAGCAAAGGATTATTGACAGTAATGCTGAAAATATTTGCACTGCTCTGTTCATTAAATTATTTGGCATTTTAAAAATGTTCTGAATAACATTATGCTCAGAACAAACTGACATGGAAAGAATGTAAATTTAGTTTAAAATTTAAAGTTGACAAAAATCATAGACATTTTTCCATTTAAAATCCCTGCAGTAAATCATAAAGAACTTGGTGGATTAACTCCCAGCAGAATTACTTAAATGCCAAGGAGCTTTTTTGTCGTGTAGCTAATACACAAATGATGAAAATAACATTACATCTTCCCTGGCAGAAATCACAGAACAAAATCATTATTGATTAGTTAGCTAGATTATTAGTTAATTTAGTGGTAATTTACATTCAACTGTGGTAATGTAGGATTTAGCCATGGCTGGTATGGTGTGGTCATGTGAGCATGAGTACAAAGCCTGAGTGATCAAACAAAACCAACCATGGGAAGGTCCTGCACTCCCTGCAGCCATACATGACTTATTGCTATTATACAGTGAAATTATTTAACAAAGAAATGTTTTACCTTTTCACATGATTGGAGGAACTCCCTGGTCAGCCTCAGTAAGAAGCTGAGATCCCTCATAAAATCCGCCAAAGCTAGTTACGAAAACAAAATTGCCACTGATTCTAAAGACAACCACAAAGCATTCTATGGCTATGTCAAGAATCTCAGTGGCAATACTAAGATCTGCTCTGAGTTACAGCACAATGGCACTAAATATACAGAACCAACTGATATTGCCAACATCCTGGCAGATAGGTTCAGTGCTAACTTTACCCCTCTCTCACTCCCTAAAGGGCCCATCTCTATACCGGAAGAAAGCAAAGTTCCTGTAATCATGACTGCACAGGTAAAAAACGCACTCTCCAAAGTCAAAAACACAGCATCCATGGGACTTGACAACATCCCAGGCTGCGTTCTACATGAACTACAGAACGAACTGGCACCCCACCTATGTGCCATGTTCAGTCATAGCCTCACCTCAGGCTTTGTGCCCACTGAATGGTGCACAGCAATTGTTATCCCACTCCACAAAGGGGGAGCCACCACTGACCCAGGGAACTACCGCCCCCATTAGCCTGACAAGCCTGCTCTCCAAGGCTATGGAATGTATCATCATGGAACTTATAAACAATGACATTGGTAATCTCCAACTCTGGACCCTACCCAGTTCAGGTTTGCAAAAGGCAGATCATGTCTCCTAAACCTGATAGACATCTTTGAAGCAGTCACCAAAGCTGTAGATGAGGGTAAGGTGGTTCACACAGCCTATCTAGATCTCGCCAAGTCTTTCAACACCACCCCCCACTCTGGAATTATAGATAAACTCACTAAACTAGGTATAAATCCCTATGTCACAAGATGGGTTGCCAACTGGCTCACTGACAGAACCCACACTGTGAAAGTAGCAGACTCTAAATCCAACTTCAGACCAGTGACAAGTGGAGTAACACAGGGTTCAGTCCTGGGTCCTCTCCTATTTGGTATCTACTTCTATAAAGTACAGGCCACCACAGAAGGTCTTTGGCTAACAAAGTTCGCAGATGACTGCAAACTAGGAGCCATAATCAAAACTCCTAATGATGTGGACATCCTACAAATGGGTCTCACTGAGACAGATGCCTGGTGTCAAAGCCATGGCCTCAAGCTCAATGCCAAAAAGTGCATTGTCATCCCTTTTGGTAAAAACTCTGTACCCGTGAACTACCACATAGGCAGTAGTCTACTTAACACCGAAAGTGTGATGAGACCTTGGGACATAGGTGGACAGTAGTCTCTCCTTTGATAATCACATCACCACAGTAGTCAAGAAATCCTTCTATGTGGCACACCTCATCACAGAAGGTTTCTCATCCAGGAAAAAAGAGGTCATTGTTCCCCTCTACTCGTCACTCTTTAGACCCATTATAGAGTACAATGCCCCTTTTGGTATGTACCTCACAAGACATCTACAACAACTGGAAAGGCTGCAGAAATACCTCACAAAGAGAATTACCAGCCTCAAACAGATGCCCTACGCAGACTGTCTCAAAAAACTCCATCTTTACTCCATCGCATATTGCCTACTCAGAGGCGATCTCTGCCTAACATACAAAGCTATGTCAAACCCAGAGCTTTTGGACATGCTCCACTTAAAGAAATACCAATCCCTCCGAGCTACATGCTTTAGGGACCTAAACCTTGCCACCACAATAAACAGAACATGCTGGAGGGATAGATTCCTGTCCCAGAGACTTCCCATACTCTGGAACAAACTACCTAGCTATATCAAACAAAGCTCCTCATTAGCACTCTTCAAGAAAAATCTTGATGATTGGATGGGAGATAGGAAATTCACCCCGGGGATCACTTCTGTGGCTCTGCTAGACAGGGGCAGAGGAAAATTATTTTCTTGGGTGGCGAAAGCCAGGGTACCATTTGGCTAGGCTTATATAGGCCCTAGGGCCAAAAGCCTAGTACCTACCTATGAACCTATAAATAACTTCAGTGTGTAAATGGACTTTCCATGGCTTCTCCAACTTAGGTATGCATTGCACATGTGTTAGGTACGTATGCAGCATGTTAGTGTTAGGACAATATATATATTAAATACAGCACCTGAATTTTTTAAGCAAGTCAGGAGTGCACATGTGTAAAACTGTTTGTTCTAACATGCCTGATGTCCAGTATGTCCAGTGATTTTTTTTGTTTACTTTTTAAAAATGTTTACATACTTTTCTGCTCTGAGGAGTAGTCACTTACTCCATAGAAAAGTAGGACCTTTATTTGCAGGTGTCTTTGACCTAATTAGAGTTTCTGTGTTGTGTCATGGGTGGATTTACTCCTATGATTATCACTGGTTTTACAATGAGCATGCTGATAGTATACACATTGCTGCATGTTAACTAGGTTGCATTGTATAATAGAATTTTGAAACTCCAACGCACCATAAAATACTCTACTGGTACTTGTAGGAAAGAGAGTTTGATTTTTAACTCTTGTCAGACACTAAGAACTATAGTGTGTGTGTGTGTGTGTGTGTGTGTGTGTGTGTGTGTGTGTGTGTGTGTGTGTGTGTGTGTGTGTGTGTGTGTGTGTGTGTGTGTGTAAAAGTGTGAGAGAGAGACAGAGAATATGTGTAGTTTTTTAGCTGTAACCAACAATACGGCTTGTTGTTATCTAAACTACCCACAGAATTTTCACAACAGGGATACCAAACGTATGATGTTTTTCCAGATTACCTTAGCCAGCAACCTTATCCTTTCTCAAAATGTAGTAGCAGTGCCAAGGAAAATAAAATGTTTCCTTTTTTGTTTTTAAAAATGATTGTTCACAGTGTAGTTTTCATTTACCAGGAAGTCACTATAACAACATTTTCAAATAGCACTGGCTTAGCTTTCCTCATGGACTGCAGTTGCAGATCAGAGTAGAAAATGATTGTTTTTTTTTTTAAGAAAGGTGCGCACTTAGTTGCATTTTCTTACCTCTTACTTAAATGACCTAGAAAAAAAAATTATCAGGTTTTCCACAACACCTACAGTACTACACTGAAGAATTATGGTAGATTATCCAGAAGTCAAGCAGTTGATAACATCTGCCTCTGGAGAGGAGCTGTGAATAGATGACTGCCCTAGGCTGTAGTAATTGGGGAAGGAAGGAATATGTAAAAAAAAGCTGAAAATGGGCAGATAATGTTGATGAAGTACCTGTTTCAGATACTAACTTGAAAAAGTTTATTATCCTTAGGTTTTAGAAGTGCTACACTCTGCCATTTGTGTATATGGGGGGAAGTCTTATATGCAGTAGTCTCAGTGGAAAAGTTGCACTAGCTTGGACACTAATAGTTTCATCTCTTCTGCTAAAGCACAAATACCTTCTTACTGGACATGAGTGCATTGTTTTCAAAGTGATACTTATCTTGCAATTTGCTCAAGAAAAGAAAATGATTTTGTGGGTTGGCATTGTGCTTAGATTGGATTTCATTACAGTATTTATTTTTGTTGACTCTGATTTGTTTTTTTACTATGTTTCTCAGTTCTAAAAATGTTTGCCTATCATGAATAGTTTTGTTTTTGTGCCAGGTGTCCCATGCTTTGTCCCTTTGTCTCATAATTTGTCTGGTGGTCTTGGTAAGTCATGGGGCATGGATGGTTTTAGTGCGGATTTGTCTTAGGGGGCAAGTTGGTTGAGAATGCTTAAAAAGATAGAGTTGAAGTATTCAACTGCTTCGTCTAGGGGAAGTGTTAAAAGGGGAGCACAGTTAGAGTAAGTTAGGGCTGTAGTGAGATCATCAGCCCTGAAGTTTTTAGTGTATCTTATGTGTTTGAGGGAGATAGATTTAGTGAGTTTAATTTGTTGTCTGATAAAAAAGGTTGGGAGGTGGTTTAGAGTGTCAGGTTATGTTCCACAGCTTTGAGCGGTAGTTGGGCGATTGGTGAGTATCCAGTCTAAAATTGATTCTTTTTTCAAAGTTTTGTCTATCCTAGTAGGGGTTAGTATATGTTGCGTGAAACTGTAGAGGTTAATGTGAGTTAAAGAATGGGGTGAGTTGAGTGAGGTCCACTCCATATTGAATTCTCACAGAATTACTGTTTCATGGGGGAGAGGCCAGGTGGATTAAATATTCTAGGGTTTTGTTATCTCCTGGAGTGATATATGATCCTAGAAAGTTTAGTTGTTTTTATGTACTTATTGTTATCTTGGCAAGTAGGATCTCGACATTATTAAATGCAAGGATTTCTACGTTAAATATCTCAACATTAAGGGTGTTCCAGTATAAGAAGTCAACTCCGCCTTCTCTTTTAGATGTGCAAGTCTTTTCTTCATATACTATAGCCAGGGGGAAGAATTTCTTCATTTTTAATGTGTGGTTTAAGCCATGTTTCTGTGAGGAAGGTGATGTCAGGCAAGTATAGTGCTATAGATGCATGGCGCTCAGTGATTTTGTTAAGGATAGTTCTTATATTATGATTTATTAGTAGTATGTTGGATGTTTTCTTGAGTGATGTTTTGATCATTAGAAGTAGCAGGAGTGTATAGGGATAATCATAAGAATGTAAAATAAAATAAGATAAATAAAATAGTGCTTGACATTCTAAACAAGAGCAATTTACCTTTTCTCTAAATAACTGAAACTTGGAAGTAATAATATTAAATAACAGGGGTTGCAGGAGTGTGGCTTTCCACATGCAGATTGGGGGTTGCCCACAAAAGAAACCATAGCTTCATATAAATGCCCATCCACAATTTTCTGACTGTGATTGTGTGCATTAAAGATGAAATCATCATTTTTTGTGACATCCGGATAAAAAAACCTCAAATGATCGAGTCAGATATGATGAAGATTACTATTCAACCATCACCAGATGGAAAAGAAAAAATAACAATTTGAATCGATTCTGCTTGTGTTTTCCTGAAACAATGAGCAGCAGTAGTAATATCATTAGTCATTTTATCAACACATTTCTAAATCAGTAGTAAATTAATGTCAAGGAGGCAGTTTCTTTGACAGAACTAAACGAAGGAGACAAAAGTATAGCGTTGCATGCCATAAATGTGGAACAATAAAGTAAAATTTGAAAATGCTTTGCTGATTTTTTTCCTACTCATAATCACCCATGAATAGCCTAAGACACTTATGTATGATTTGTAGTGAGATCTGAAGCAGTGTATTCAACGTCTTTCAACAGAGTATTAGAAAATGAAGACAGGACTTGAACTGGAAGATGGCAATCCTTTAACAGCAAAAGACAGCAGTGTAGTTTGCATAACCAAATGATTTGCATGGTCTAAAAATAACCAGAAAACCACAGTGGCTTACGTTCAGAGAACTTTATACTTCAAATAATAACAGTTACTAAGGAGAACAGATAATCAGCCACAATTGCACTGAATGGAAATGAATAAAAAGCATGTTTGAAATAATGAGCAAAAATGGCTAAAAAAATACACCCGGTAACACATTCTCTATTAATACTCATGCATAGATAAATATCAGTACTGACAGAAAAATGTGTTGCCCACTGAGTTTTGTAGCACAAGGTATGCTGACTTGGATGGTTGGATGGGAGAAGCTGGGCTTCCATTGAGAGAAGTACTTCTGCAAAGCACAGGTGACTTTCTTCACTATTAACTCTGTGCTTACAGGTAAGGTGCGTCTCCATCCAGGCCTCTTATTTTGATAGCTTTGTTAAGTTTATAATATGAAAAACCTTACTCCACACTCTATTACAGCCAAAGCAGACCATCACAACATGTATCGTGATGGTATAAAGAATTCCAAGGATTACCACTACTTCTGCCTATTGAATTACTGACCTCTCCCTGAACTGAAAAACAGTGCCATGTTGTCAATACACTGATCATGCTTAGTCATGCATGTGATTGTTAAGAAGTATGCTTCAAGATTTTAACAAATCTGCTAGGATTTCTCTAATCCAGTTAACTTCTATGAAGCCCCCTGGATTAAGTCAACACAATTTTAGTGCAGTATAAAAAGGAATCAACTCTACACCTGTCTATACATGTATATATGCAATACCCATTTATCCAAAACAGCATTTACATATTCGATCATCTCAAGGCCACATTACAAAATCAGACTGCGTTCTATGTAAAGCTAAACTGCAATCTACAAAGTACAAAAGTAAGATCAGTGACCTTCAACACACATCTGTATGCAAGACAGTCATAATTCAACATATATGGGAAAACATAGATGTTCCTCATGCTTACCAGTCATTGCATTTCCCTGGGAAAATAATTTGTTGAACTGAACATTTGCAGAAGTGAACATTCGCAGTTTAAGGTTTGATGAACAAAGATTTGTGGTAATGAACCATCGATAATATGATATAGACCATGCAAACACTTAGCATTAATGTAACATAGCTACTGAAAACAGTTATTAATTACAACTTTGGTGCAATAAACCCAAAAGGATTCAGCAGGATGTAGTTAAATACTACTAGTCCAACTGCATCAGTGGAAAATAAAGTACTACTTTTTATTCTGAAGCCACTTAAATAATGACTTGTGAGACTACCAGTTTAAGAAAACAACAAATAATCAATAATTACAAGAACTGGAAATGAGACACTCAGTAGTTTTTAAACACATGACATTTATAACAGCAAAGTAGTCTTATAAATAGTATAAACAGTTTGCATTGAAGAATGCACAAAAATGCTGACTGGTGAAAATCAAAATAAATGTTGGTGATCCAAGGGTAACCCAATGATAGATTAGTCAGTTTGGAGTCATACAAACTACTTTACATGTATGTGTTTTATTGCACATTATGTACATTCCTTTTGGGTTATCTCCTATAAGTCATGAGAAAATGGCACCTTTTCCAAAGTTGTTTTATAATAGGTCATATCTCTCAACCTCTTCACATAAGAAATCTTGACACAGCCACATGTAATGATTTGACAAAGTTCCAAAATCAGAGACAGATTTTAAATATTGCCCTTTTAAACTTAGAAAGTTGTTAGAATAATAGGATTTGCATTAACATGCATTCTCTGAAGGATACGATGTCTAAAACTTAAATGGCTATCATTGTTTACTGACATCAGCCCCAACTCCCAATGATTGGCAAATTTTATAAGAAACAGACCAAAGGTATAAGGCAATCTGGACAGTTGAAAGGCATGCAAGGCAGTCACAAAGACAGAAAGCAGCTTACATCCATTAACGGTTGGAGAGGTCTAAGGATTATAGTGTCAGTGAACATCATGGGTGCCATGATGTCTTAATGTGAAAACACCAGTTAAGTCTTGACTAACTGGTTGCCATCCATTAATACCACTCACACCTCAGCATTTTCTAGCCTTTTCATAACCTGTGAATTCAATGTTTGAGAAATGGTGCTGGTATTCCAGTTTTTGAATACAGCTGACACTATGTTACTGAGTTCTGCAGGACCCCTACAAAGTTTTCTATTCTAGTATAGATTGGTCTATAATACACATGCTTTGCATTCTGAAGGGAAACAAAAATAACAAAGTGGAGAAATGGAGATAGCTGCATTCTTTGCTTTCACCTACTTTTGTTTGTTGAAACAGATCTACATATACAGTGTGAGCCAGGAATTTCGAAAATGATCCTAAGAAAAATATAAAGTTTGTCTTCCAGTTCTCTTGCTTAGTGTCAAAGAAGCATCTCGAAAGCAAGTATTTATTTCAGAGGTCTCAATTACTAACCTGTCAACTGTATCCTGGGCCACACTATTGCTTCCTGTTTTTTGAGTAGCACCGGCATTTTTGTTGGCTGTCATTGTTACTTCGGTACTCCCTGGATTTGGTCACCTGGAGCAAAGACAAAATATTGGTGACTAAAATAAAATGTCATTGACTTGCAAGCAATTTTCAATGTTGCAACATGACACTATAGACTGCTGCTCTCTCTACTTTTTTCTAGTATAGAAACTGAAAAATTAATACAATGTTGCTAATTAATCAGGGTATTTTTAGTAGCCTAGTACATGCAATACTAACCACTGTTCAGAATTATAGCACACACTATAAATAAAATAACACAGATGACTTCTTACAATCCGTCAGAAATTGTTCAAATTATTTATATCTCAGGAACAGACATTTCAGTTTTTGGAAGTATACATCTAGAGGAATAGGTGTGAATCTAAACAGCACCTCAGCAAACAAAAGTATACCTTGGAAAACCCATACAGACCACATGATAGAGCCACAGTATCTTGAAGGTTAAAAAATGGCAAACTGCAGAAAAGTGATGACAGCTAATAACAGGTGTTTCAGTTAGCAGCTTTGTCCGGACCCTAAAATGATTCAGTAAGTTTAATGTGGATTGTTAAGATGTTTGCTAGAATCTGGGCCAGAAGTGCACAGATACCCCCCCCACACACACACACACACACACACACACACACACACACACACACACACTTAAACAATAGACAGGGCTCCCTGCTGTATTTGGATAAAAAAAATTCAGTGAGTTGTAGAAATAAAGAAATGACCTTCCAAAGCAGAATGTGTTCTACGTTAGTGGAAACTGTACTAAAAGAATGTGTTTCTGCTTATTGAAATTTAGAAACTAGAACAGTTTCTTTGTCTCTAATATAGGGCTTCAATGAGTTAAGAAACTGAAGAGAAACTGCTGAGTTTTGTGCAGCTTTGAAAAACCCACATATAAAACTCCTTTATGGCAATTGTCTCAACCAGGAAGTTCAGACAGAGTATATGTTCTTACCTTTAGCAACCAACCTAAGAAGTACAATTTTATGTTCACATTTCCACTGTTCCTAAGCAACATGAACATATTTCATATCCAAAGACAGACAGGTATACAGCTGCTCTGTCCGCCTAAGTTGAAAGAGACCATATTATTTTGAATCGCACTCAAATGGTAGGTTAGCAACCAGCACTATGAACCAACAGAAGAAGAATTCTCATCCAAGACAAATGGGCTAAATCATTTCTAATACATACATATTTGCAGGATGTGACAATCAGTTGTCTTGAATCCTTATTGGATTCATTTAGCAGTTGGTCATCTTCTACTGAGACCATATTATTTTGCTTGACTTGGCAGTACAGTAACTGTATACTGTCTCTTTTTCTAAAAAATCCAAAAAAGTGCAGATGGAGGGACGATGAGAATAATCCGAAACCGTGTTTATTGAAATAAAAACACTTCCACAACCACGCCAGGAACAAAAAATCAGTCATAAAACATGTTTTGTTAGCCATCCAAAGTTTCTTAAGTTTAATGTCTACATATCTCACCAAAGAGTGTGTCTTGGAACCTTCTGCTGATACAATAGGTCTTAATGGGGGGTCACTCTCACATTTATGAACTTTGGGTATGCCAAAAACCCTCTTTTCTTTTAAAAATGTATTATGCTTCTAAAACTCACATCTATTGGCATTATGGACAAAGAATTGCTAATTTAACAAAATTTAAATACATACTCCTCCAGCTATTAGGGTCAATCCATCCAACAATTCTGAATGTTGCTGACTCAGTGATATTCTGTCACTATAGACTGATCTAATTTTAATGTTCCTTTTCCCTTGGTTATAGTGACTGTCACTTTTATTTCATGTTTATAATGTACACATTTTGCCAATTTATTCCTACTTTTACTTCATTCTCTTCAGCTACCACTTGCTCCTCTACTACATATATTCCACCGATCTGATGGTCAATAAAACCTTATAGTTAGTTACTTGGTGAAAGCAAAAAAATTGAACAGTTTATTCCTTCTCCTTCTAGATGGCCTCTATTACATCTTTTGGCAATGGGTTAATGAGAGCAAATAAAAATCAATTTTCTGACATATGCAAAATAAGTATTATTTACATTCACTGGATTTTCTTCCTTTTTTTTATTTTTCAACATCTGATTTTGTTTATTATTCAGGTGCTTGGTTCAGCCAAGTACAATGACATACCATGATATTATAGCCTATACTGCCTTCTAACACAACACATCCCCTTCACCCAACATTTCAG
>NC_056743.1:239021100-239023600 GCF_019279795.1 Protopterus annectens
TTTTAATCTCAGTGTAAATGACTTACTTTGGTAAGACCTATCTATAAACAGGCTTTTACCAGGGTCCAGATTCCAAAAGACCTTCTCTTGGTGTAAATGTTCTCTTACACTAAGTGCAAGTCTTTTGGGATCAAGTCCATTTTTGCTTCTCTTTCTACTTACATCTGAGAAAAGAGAAACGACTGTTTTAAGTATTGTTGTTAAGTTTTATCTGCATCATTTGTTTGTGTATCGTTTTCTGCATTGTTTCCTTTAAATTTTAAATGTGAACAAATGATTTATATTAAACATTTAATACAAGAAAGCTGCTTTACATGCTCAACTTAAAATATTTTTTCTCACATTTAAGTTTGCTGTGACTCAAAGCTACAGATAGACAGGAATCTGACACCTCGTTAGGTGGCTTGAACATTAGTTGTGCACTACTTTGCAAATCACAGGTACGGTTTTCCACGTGGCACAGGCTTAAAAATGTACACAAGGAAATTCAGTCTGGTGGCAAATCCATATACTAGTAATTCGAGAAATCCTGTTCTCCTGAACTAATTATCTAAAGCAGGTTGGTCAATTAGTGCAAAGGAGAGAAACACCAGTTAAGATACATGGAAAAGCTACAATGAGAAACATCTCATTAGGGCTCATTATAATGTTTCTGAAATTAACATTGTGTTTTCAGACCTGATTGTGCTATTAATCTCCCTAGAAGCCCATGTATCACATTAGCAAAGGCAACATCCAACAAAGACAAACACACATCCACAAAAAGCACTCACTCTTATGGAAACATTCTCAGATATGATATACCCACAGGCACACAGATACGGCATCCCATATATAACCCCCATACTGCGACTATCCAGACACACACACACACACACACACACACACACACACACACACCAACATTCAGCACTCATTCATGCCCTTACAGATATGTACACACTCATCTACACACACAGACACACACTCTGACACAGTTCGAGCCCAATAGCACCTACACCAAAGATACTACCATTGGAGTGAATGGGTGAATGCAGTCTTTTAACAACATTTGCTTTTTAGAGTAACACTGTACTCATCCAAGCAAATTTTTAACCATTTCTGGGAGACAGTGCACAGCTAATTAGCTTTAAACAATCCTTGGAAATGTTGGATTAACATGCATCTTCCCCAGTGTGATCAGTCACTAGGCTAAGGCACCAAATAGGGGGAACCTGAATGGTAGAGTAGTCTCTGAGTCAGAAAGCCTTACCACAATGCAGAAAGGTTCCACAATAAAGCTTCTGCATCTCTGCAAATGGTTCCGACTTCAGCCAGAAATATATGCTGGAACTGATGTTCCCCCATCATTTTCTTAAGTTGATTTGACTGATAGCCTGTTGGTTGCCTTTATAAAACTGGGTTTCTATGGAAAATTTTCTGAGTGTTGTATTAGTCTTTAATATGCATTTTATTTATGTAGTGTTTTACTTGAGTACTGTATGTTTAAATGCATGTCTTATGTTACTTTGTACATTCACTACATGCCTTGTTGGTGGTGTTAATATGTTCAGCAACAGGTTATCATGTAAATTTCTGGATGCCTCTTACTGTTCCCAAAGAAGTGACGTGCTTAAATCTGACAATTTAGTGCTCTTCTCACTTTAATGGTATATCTATGTTTTGTCACAATCTTTTTTGTGTTATGTTTTATTTATTTTTTATTCAGATTTAGCAACATGACAGAGTCTGTGTGTAGATTTCTTCTGCTTGATGTTCTTTTTATTGATTTAGTATTTTTAGGGCCATTTCGATGCTTAGTAGTTCATCTCTGTAAAGTGAGTTGTATTTGATGGAGTTGTCTTTGTATGGATGAGTGATATCTTAGTGGACTTTGCCTTTCAGGGAAAAGTATTGTTTTTTACGAAATAAAGCCAATCGCCATACTGTTGCCAAACATAGATAACCCTCATTGTCTCTGATGAGCACGATAACTGTCTCAATAAGTTAAATTATTTACCTGTCCCAGTAGTGTAATAATGCCCTAAATATGACTCATGTGACCTGGTTTCAATTAACATCTCAGACATCTAAGCACTGGGAAGGGAAGGATGGATATGTCCATCCTTGTGGGATGTGCACTTCATCATACCTTGCTGATGATCCTTAATGTAGGCTAGAGGCATATAGAGGTCATTATCCACATTATCCATAGGGATATGGTGACATTGGCTGAACTGACATGGAGGCTGGATGCCACACCAGCAGGTCATACTGCACAAGGCTCATTTCACATTTATAGTACTTCCTTAAGCAAAGTTTTCCCAAAGGTCAGTACAGAAATTACATCCATCCTCAACCCCTTTTCCCATTTCTGCACATGGGGTCAGAGTGTCACTTCAACAGTGACAATCACCTTGAGCCAAGGTTTACGCTGCCAGGTGGCTAGCCCTGCTGCAGTAGTTCATACATTCCACTTACTCATATACACAGACACTCCTAGAGCAAATTTAGAGTGTCT